>NC_051222.1:33798672-33816172 GCF_015220715.1 Pygocentrus nattereri | reverse complement strand
TTTTGGAACCAGTTGACCAAAATATGACATTCAAACTATTCACCTCGATAGGGAAAAAGCATGAACACCGCCGGTCCAGTCAAATGACATAATAAGTTATAAGACAATAAGTTAATGCCTGCTATACAGTCAATACACTTAAATATGCCTCTTTTGTGTCCACTTATTTGCTTGATTTCACATATTGGAAAAAACTGTTCAAATAAAATGTGCTATAACTTTTGCACAGGCCACATTTTATCATCATCATCATGGTCGTTAACCTCTTAATCCAGATAGGGTCGTGGTAGCAGTTGGGAGAGCAGAGAATCCCAGATGACCCTGGCCCCCACAACTTCCTCCAGCTCATTCCCAGGGACCCCAAGTCGTTCTCAGGCCAACTTGGAGATGTAATCCCTCCCGCGGGTCCTAGGACGACCCCGGGGTCTTATCCCGGTAGGCCGTGCCTGGTACACCCCCCACCAGGAGGCGTCCATGGGCATCCGAATCAGATGTCCGAACCACCTCAGCTGGCTCCTCTCAATGAGGAGGAGTAGCGGCTCTACTCCGAGCTCCTCGTGGATGGCCGACCTCCTCACTCTATCAAATGGAGTGTAGCCCGCCACCCTGCGAAGAAAGCTCATTTCCGCTGCTTGTATCCGCGATCTCGTTCTTTCGGTTATTACCCACAGCTCATGACCACAGGAGCATAGGTGCCACATTTTATGTTTTATTTTTTCCCACAATATGTTTAATTTAGCAAATTAACAGTGAGTGTGTTTACAAGCACTTAATGATCTGATAACTACAGAAAATCAGATTTTGTCAGCAATCTGATCAACATATTTACATGCACTTTAACAATCAGATAATGGGAAACTACATGAGTCAGGTAGTAATCAGATTTCTTCTTTGCACCAGCCTTCAGATCAGCTCAAGAACAGAGTAGAGAGCTTCATGGAATGGGTTTCCATGGCCAAGCAGCTGCATCCAAGTCTTACATCACCAAGCACAATGCAAAGCGTTGAATGCAGTGGTGTAAAGCGCTGCTACTGGACTCAAGAGCAGTGGAGTCTGTAGTGTGGTCTGGAGTGACAAATCACGCTTCTCCATCAGACAATCCGATGGATAAGTCTGAGTTTGGCGATTGCCAGAACGGAAATTGACTGCATTGTGCCAAGTGTAAAGTTTGGTGGAGGGGGATCATGGTGTGGGCGTGTTTTTCAGGAGTTAGGCTCGGCCCCAAAGTTCCAGTGAAAGGAACCCTTAATGCTTCAGTACCAAGAGATTTTGGACAATTTCAGCTCCAAACTTTGTGGGAACAGTTTGGGGATGGCCCCTTCCTGTTTACATTTACATTTACGGCATTTGGCTGATGCTCTTATCCAGAGCGACTTACAATTTGATCATTTTACACAGGTAGGCCAAGGTGGTGTTAGGAGTCTTGCCCAAGGACTCTTATTGGTATAGAGTAGGGTGTTTAACCAGGCAGGGCATTGAACCCCAGTCTACAGTGTAGAAGGCAGAGGTGTTAACCACTACATTAACCTCCTGTTCCAACATGACTGAGCACCAGTGCACAAAGCAGGTCCATAAAGACGTGGATGAGCCAGTTTGGTGTAGAAGAACTTGACTGGCCTGCACAGAGTCCTGACCTCAACCCGATAGAACACCTTTGGGATGAATTAGAGCGGAGACGGTGAGCCAGGCCTTCTCGTCCAACATCAGTGTCTGACCTCACCAGTGTGCTTCTGGAAGAACGGTCATAAATTCCCATAAACACACTCCTGAACCTTGTGGAAAGCCTTCCCAGAAGAGTTGAAGCTGTTATAGCTGCAAAGGGTGGGCCGGCATCATATTACACCCTATGGATTAAGAATGGGATGTCACTCAAGTTCATATGCGTGTGAAGGTAGACCATCAAATACTTTTGGAAATATGATTTATATTGTTCAAAATATACCGAGAGACCTCTGAATGTGCATAATGTCAATATTAGGAATTCCAGGTCTAATCTGTTTTTTTTTCTATGGGAAAAGTTGATGTTTTTTTTGGAAATCATCACTGTGTCAAAAACTCAAACCTGACTCATGTTGTCCTATGTACACCGTTCCAGCTGATGTTACCAGATGCTCTAAACTACAAGGTTGTTTAACAGTCAAAAGTAAGCAGGGGAGATTCAAAGATTTTACTGTAGGGATGATCAGCCCCTAAAGAGAATAAAACATTGATTGCTGAGCATTGTTCCCAGATTGTCAAGACTGTTAGGTAATTAGCATAGGAATGCTGGAAACCTGTCCAACTGTTGACTAGTAGGAGTGGCATTAAGAGTTGTGGTGCTCTGAAACTGGTCAGTGATGCGGGTCAGGTTTTCTGTTCCTCATATGTCAGTTTCTACATGTTTATGGCTCAACTGTCTTTCGTCTTCTGACAAATTGCTGTCTTGTCTTTACCTACTTGTCAATCAAATGTGTTAATTTCCCCCCTGAAAAGCGCCCTGCTTCTCTTTCATCACGAGATGCTGCATGTCTATCGTTTGACAAGGCATCATCTTAACACCCCTCTTTTGGTTTAGACAGATGTGAAGCCCACACAAACCAATTAATAAATGGCTACTTAAGATTCAAGTCCTTAATATGTTCAATCAGGATTTTCTACATAAGCACAGACCACAGTAGTGCACTGCATCTTGCCAGTCGTTTAGACCCAGCATTGGTGGGTCATGGTAAGCTTCACACCACAATGTTCTACAGGTTTTAAAACCATGAAATCCCAGAATGAAAGGGAGAACTTGAACGGTTGTTTACAGCAGTACAGTCTCTGCTGAAGTGCTTAAAGTGTGGAATCAAAGCTTTAGCACAGGTTCTACCAGCTCCGGTTGCTTCATCACTCAATACTTTGACCAATCACTGGCCAGCACTTGTCTTTAAAATGACCCGGTTTACACGCCTGTTTTGCTGATTTCAGGTGCCAACGTTTCAACAATGCTCTCCATCCTCCCCACCACTACCAGTTGGGTCTCTGCCCAGCTGCCTAGGGAGTAGGCTCTGCCCCTGCTGTCTCTATATGGCAAGATCTGCGAGGGTCCAGATGCTCCAAGAAATGCTCCACTGAAATTTAATTCCCAATAATTGTAAAGAAATTTGTAAAATCCTATTAAGCATCAAAGGTTTGTCTACCATTACGTTCACCTCTGGAGTCTTTCTAGTAGAACTGTAGTCCATCATGCAGCAGGTTGTTAGCTACAATGGCAAAGCTGGCAGCTTGGGTTTGTTGTTTTGTTGCTTCTTGTTTAGTTTGTTGGTGCTGATATTTCAACTGCACACTCTTAACAAAGCTAAGGTATCAGAAAGGGGCCAGGAGGGGGGCAAGGTCTAGGCAAAAATGACAACATCAACGTAAAGACAAACCTTTTAATGTAAACTATCCCTAAAGTAATAGTGTTTTTTAGCCATTTCCCCCTCCTTACCCCAAATGCAGTTGAAGTGTCTTGTCTGAAGTTTGCTTCCTTGGTTTTACATTGCAGCCAACACTTAACCCATTCAGGATCAATGCTGCTGGTGTTGTGTTGTTTGACTGAGTTTTTCAGTTTTACTGCACAATACAACCACATCCACACGCAGAAGTCCTCATCTTCTAAATCAAAGCTTTGTTCTGAAGCACTTTAATTACTGAATCCCCCTGAGGACCATCAGCCAAAAGAGACGCCCAGGTGTGCTTAGAGTTTTAGTAAAGAACATGAAAATCATTCTCTCTCTCTTTCCTTTGCCTCTCTTGATTTCCCTTTTCTCTCTCTTTTTTTCTTTTATCTTCTCTCTCTCGCTCTGTGTTTCTCTCTCTCTCTCTCTCTCTCTCTCTCTCTCTCTTTTGATTTTTCTCCCATTATCTCTTTCTCCCTCTCTGATAGTGTGTGTTAAATATTAATTTGTAGGTATGAGCGTAAGTCACCATGGAAATGAAAAAGTTTAGGAGATGAAAAGAATAAACACTGAGATGATGAGTGTGTGTTAGAGAGCGACTGGACGTTTATTACAACAGATCAAAGATGGATACACATCATTTATCGTTCACTAAAGTCCGTCTTTTTTACGCCAGCACACTTGAATGCGAGCTTCTAAACCTAACAAAACATATTGACCTGCCAAAAATAGTAAAAGCATAAATGTCATTGAGTCCAGTGATCCTCACATCCTCATAAACTTGAAGACAGAAAAGCACTGCCTGCTGTAGATGATAGGTTCTTTGGAGTGATGACACATAAGAAACACTTCTCTAAAGAATCTTTCAGTGAATAGCTCTTTTAAAACGTTTTAGAGACCACTCAGTTGAAAGGTTTGTTTGGGAGCTAAACCTTGTTTTTACAGCATCACTTCCAAGTCGTTCCACTCACTGGCCACTTTATTAGAAACAAACGCCTACCTTGTGCTTCCACTCACTGGTCACTTTATTAGAAACACCTACCTTGTGCTTCCACTCACTGGCCTCTTTATTAGAAACACCTACCTTGTGCTTCCACTCACTGGCCACTTTATTAGAAACACCTACCTTGTTTCCACTCACCTCACAAGAGGATGTTACCATGGCAAACACAGTAAAACTCCCTACCAATACCCTTGATTTTAGAAGAAAAGGGAGATGAGCAGGTGGTCTACAGACTTTTGGACATTGACTGTAGGTTCATCCAGTAATATCCAGCCAAGAGCAGTTCTGTTGTTGGTGAAGGACCGTTGATGAAGGGCTAGAGGGTATCAACAGATTAGCTAGTCTCTAACTGTACATCTGTAGGGCTGTGCTAGAAGAGAAGGATTGATTGATTAATTGATTAATTCATTGCTTTGTGATTGACTGGTTTGTTGGGATGGATAGTTGATTGGTTGACTGATTGGTTGATTGCTTGGTAAACTGATTGATTGGTTGGTTGGTTGGTTGGTTGGTTGGTTAGTTGGTTGATTGGTTGACTGATTGATTGGTTGCTTGGTTGGTTGGTTAGTTGGTTGATTGGTTGACTGATTGATTGATTGTGATAAAGTGATAAAGGCATAGATTAATCAAATGTCAAATGTCTTCAGAGTAACCAAAGTAAGTGCTATGGGTCTAAAATCCAGGCAGTTTCTTTGGGTTTTGTATAGATGTAAAATAGATCTAATTCATCAAAGGTGAATTTCAAATTGTGTATAAAACAGATCGTTTGTTTGGTAAGTCCACATCATCATGTGACGTAGACGGAGACCCTGCTTCATTATCGGTCAATGGCTTCAGAGTGCCTCCATCACATTATAAATAACTTCAATGTGGGGGCTCCGTGCGTGCACACATAGAAAGTTCATTAATTTAACGAGTCTGCTCTGATTCTGCAAATGACAACCGGAAGAAAGAGAAAACTCGGAAATTAATGAATCAGATTCATCTGTAAGTAACATCTCTGTGACGCTGAGGCTGGCAAGACAGAGGAGGAGATGAGAAACATGAGTTTTCTTTATCTGAGCCCATTTTAACTGCAGTGACAAGGTGGGAGGCAGGTGCTGAAAGAACAGAAGAATAAAAAAAACTAGTGATGGTAGAAATCTTGAATGTTTTGCTTCTTTTGGAATGAAATAATTAATAAATAATAAAACAGACCTTTCAAAACTGTTCTAAATGCAGGTTCTCTGTACCATCAGGTCCTGAATGATGTGCGGCACTACTGCTTCTGCATACAATGATACTGATTACATATGCTTTGTTAATAAACTGACGAAGTGGTCAAATTAACAGAAGGAAATGAAATCGTTAAAACTTCCAAAAACAAATTAGGAACATTTCACAACGTGTGTGTTGCGGGACGGCGGGGAGGTGGACCCAAGCAAAGAGTAAAGAGATATACGGGGGCAGCGGAGGGCGTGTTGATCGTTGCTGCTAACGAGGTGACCCCGAGCCAGATTCAGACCTCCCCTGTAATGATCAGCAGTCCACGGCGTTACCGCTGTGCCACTGGAGTGCACAGAGGCCAACCGCGGTGTGCTCAAACAAAGGCTGAGTGAGAGAAAAGTGAAGTGAAGGGTAAATAGAAAACAAGGCACTTCCTCTGCAAGGGTAAGAGGTAGGTCAGCTTTTGGTTCAGAAGGTTTGCTCTTCCAGGAGCAAACACTTTTGCGTGGCTTGTATTTCTTCTTCTTTTTGTGGCAATTTCTTTTCTCAGCCCTCTTTTATTTTTCTTTTCGGCTTTGGGGCAATTTTGTCTCTTTTCTTTTCAAAGACCAAGTACCATACCGGTCACCCCTCTACAAACGCGTGACAAACATTGGCGTTTGCCGCCACCTTATATAGGGGAACTCCCAGGGGTATCCGGTTAGCCTGATTAGTCCATGGTGCCTCGCCACGAGTACCCAATACACGCAGTGCTGTTTTCAGAGAGAAAGAAAAATATTCAGACTTTGACTTTTTTCACATTGCTGCCCTTTTTGCTCTCAACCCTACTGAGCTTTCACATTTTAGGATGGATTCAAAGCGGATGTTCGATGATTCGGACAAATAAAGAAAGATTTTTGCTCCAAAACAGTGTCTTTACAGGAGAAGATAAAACCACACTTTACTTTTAATGTAAGTCAATGGAACCAGACTTCTTTTCCAAGTAATGTTGGGCCACTTATTGTGGTCCATTCAAATTGTGTAAAAAACTAAAAAAGGTTTTGCTCCAACAGAAGAGACATCTGAGCATGTAGTACTAGTACCTGTACTGTACTATCATACAAAAGTCATATGCTGCACTGTATCATGTAAACAAGTACATACGGCCAAAGTTACTGTATAATGGTAACCCCCTAAAATGGCCAGGGTCTCTCAGCTGGTCCAGAGCTTCGCTACACACTCTATAACCCAAGAATAGTTCCGCTAGTTTGCAATATAGTCCATGAAGTTAATGGAAAGTAAGTTTTAATATGTAATAAGCCTGGAATTTTAAGGGGTTAATGTGTAAAAGTTTATTTTATTAGTAGCCTCCATTGATCAAACACACTTGCGAAGACTGCTAGCAGGAACATGAAATGTCAAGCTAATGGTGGTGAAGGTTTTTGGTTCAATGCTGGATTCTACACATGGACTTTGGACAAATGAAGCTTGTAACAGACATTCCGGTACCTGTTTTTTACTTTATATGTTCAGTTGTTTAGATGGAAGAAGCAAAACCTCACAAATCACTTCACTAAAGCCCAGGCTTTAAATAGTATATATCACAACTCAAAAACAAGACAAGTGTGTTACATTAATATTCAGGCAAAGAGGAACGACATCTGGCCGTGGATGGTGGTGTGAGAGTCATGTCGTGACCAAGGGAGTTCTGGGAATCAGAGTTCTCCCAAGAGTCAGGTCTGGACGGATGGTGTGGCAATCGCCAGTTTGCCAACAAAATTATTTGAGAAAATGATCGAACGTATTGAAACAGTGTTCATGAAAGAAAGAAAGGAAAGGCTTTGAAAACTTCACTCTCTGCAGTGCATGACACAATTAAAAGATTCAAGGAATCTGGAGGAATTTCACTGCATAAAGGGCAGAGATGTAAGCATAAGCTGGATATCTCCTGATCCCTCAGAGGGCCCTGCATCAACAATCATCATTCATTTCTAAGTGATATAACCACATGGACTCGTGATTACTTTGGCAAAACTTTGTCTAGAAGCACAATCGCCTTCTCTAGGCTTGGAGGCATCTGGAATGGACCATCACACAGTAGAAATGTGTACTGTGGTCAGACAAATGATTATTCCAGCTCTTTTTTGGAAGGAGGGAACACTGTGCTCTGGACCAAAGATGAGAGGGACCATCCAGATTGTTACCAGCAACAAGTCTGAAAGCCAGGGCCTGTCATGGTGTGGGGTTAAGTCAGAGGGTTATATCAAATCAGTGATGGCAGCATTAACTTTGAAACTACATAGAGACATTGGAGTAAGACGTGCTTCCTTTAACAAAACGTCTTGTCCAGGAACGTTCATGCATATTTCACCACGATAATGCAAAACCACATTCTGCACACATTACAAAGGCACAGTGTGTGAAAGAAGAGGGTGCGGGTGCTGGACTGGTCTGGGTTCAGTCCCTAAACATATTCTAAGTATTGTGAAAAGGAATAACAACTCTCCCAGCTTTGCTTGAAATATGTTGCAAGAAACAAATATTAAAATAGGTAAAGCATCAAATCATGTAGAACAAGTCAAAAATAATTTAAAAATAATTGTTTTCAGTTTAAATTTTAATTAAACATACTGTCCCAACTTTTTCTAGGTGGTTGTGAGGATGGCATTGTTTCAGTATTTGGCTGTGTGGTGTTGATGATCATTCATTTTTTTTCCCTGAAAAAATTCACTACATTTATCGGTGGTAGGGAGCTCTAGGGCTTCCTAGTTTGGTGGTTTGTAAGCTTTTCATCCCTGGTAAATAGACTGTGAGTGTTGATGATGTTGTTAACCCTCTAGGGTTTGTCAATCCCAGTCCTGGAAATCTATCACCCAGGAGAGTTCAGCTCCAACACGTATGGCTCATATAATCAACACCCCCAAAGGCCTTAATTATCTGGAGCAGGTGTGTTACATTAGGGTTGGAGCTAAATTCTGCAGGGTGCTAGATCACCAGGGACACGATTGTTGACAAGGTATAGTGAAAGGTATAGTGTTTGGTATAGTCTAGTGGGTAACACCTCTGCCTTCTATGCTGTAGACTAAGGTTCATTCCTCCCCCACCTGGGTAAGCCCCCTAGACTATATCAATAAGAGTTATAGGGGAAGACTCCTAACACTACTTTTGCCTTTCCTTTCTTCCATTTGGAATCAAAATGCTTTGTTATCTTCATCACTACTTTCCGAAACCACTTCAGCAGCCGTAAACTCCTTACACACCACTTCATGTGTCTCCGATGTAGACCGAATGAAGAATGAAGGATTTCCGGCATGAGGGTCAATCCTTAGTGATCTCCTGAGTGTCCTTTGGTCAGTTTCACACAAAATGTTAAAGGAAATATGAATCCACCAGTTCCACACAGTGAGAGGCAGATGGCGTGTATCTCAGCCCCTCTTCAGAGGCTCATAACTCTGGATGTGAGTTACATATGATCTTGTGATGAGATGGAAAAGAACGGGCAACTCTACAGATTCAGGAAATGCTTGAACTGTATTTCTGCACAGTATTATTGCAAAGAAAGTAAAACATAAATAGAAATATCGAAATTGGCATGTGGGCAAATTTTTCTCCACATACATCCAGCTTTCCTGCATCTCTTTTCGGGGCTTTTACCATCGTGTTTTCTGATTGCCCAATGTTTTCTTGACTTTGAGCAGTGCAACATTGTCCATGACATTCTAATTGTTCAAGTTAAAATCCAGAAGTGTATAAACTGTGTCCACATTTATGGTTGGAGATACAGCTATGGCCTCTAAACTGAGCACTAGTACTCATTTATGTACCTTTTCTTAAAAGAAACAGAGCTTATTAGAACATCTGGAGAGATTAGTAGGTCAAAGAGGACACAGAAATGATCTGGTAATCTCTAATGTATTTGCTTATGTGGTCTCTGATACTTTATGATGTACTTAAGCAATAGAACACAGGAGGGAGTGTGTTATCATGAGCTAACATCATGGCTGTGATTTGGTTGTCATGGATCATCACAGCCGTGATATTATAATGATAACAGACAAGCTTGAGTGTTCTATTGGTTTTATACAACAGTTAAATAAATAAAGTAAGAAATTAATAAACTGGGCTGTGAATGTGGCACTTAATATGTTTTAGTGTTTGCAGTTCCTTCCGTGAAATTGAATAGCGTGTTGCTATCTCAGAGTAACAAACTCCACTCACTCGCTGCACAGCTGGCAGTTTGTTCTACATCTTCTTAAACCAAATCCTGAAACTGTCATTATCACTGAGCAGATTTTTTTTGTGGAAGTTTTATGGCTCAGTCTGACTTGGTCAGACGAAGTACAGACTCAGCCATAAAACTGCTGCAATATCAGGTTCAGCTCAGTTTTCTCAGTTTTTGCCAGATCATTATTAATGTAGTTTTGTTCCAGCTAGTCTGTGAAGCTTCTTACAGCCCGTTTAGTTTGGCGAATGGTGTTGGGTTCATTTCTGGCTGATTCCAGGTTGTTCAGCTGTTCTTCTGTCACAGCCGCCGACTGAAAAGCTGCTCAGTGGTGACGACAGTTTGGGAATTTAGTGTCGTCTCATCTTCAGCGTCAGACCAAATCAGCTGTCAGCCAAATGTGATCTTAACAGTGTCCGTTTTCTGTTTGTGGCAAAGTAAGTAGTAAAAACTGGCTTGAGCGGCTCCTACAGCTGTCAAACTTGTTGCTTAGCAACAGCGTCTCGGCGGAGTGATACAGTGTTTGAGAAAGACCTGTGATGTTATGGTGAAATAACAGTACAGTTGGAACACTTCTCAACCAATCAGCTCGCATGGCTGGTTGTATAATGTTATCTAGAAACTTGGACACAAGTACAGTAGCATAAATAAAGACAGTGTGGTAAATAAAGACACTGTGTTATACAGTGTCTATTTAAGATTGACCTCCACACAGTTTTAAGCATATGATGATTGTTAGCCACATGCTGTCAGCTATCTCCTTTGGCATGAAAATTGCAGCTATAAGGAGATTAACAGAGTCTCTCTGAACAGTATGTTGTTCTTTTCCACCCGGCTTTTCTTTCACAGCCCTGAGCTGACGGACAGATTGGCAGCTGCTGCTGTGCGGTATGAATGCGATATTCCAAATCCGCTCTTAATGAAACTGAACGCACTGGCAGGACATTTACTGGAGGCTATGCAGGGCCAAAGGGTTTTCCTTCAGCACTGCCTCTGCTCTGTTTAACTGAACTGATTAATACTGCAAGTTATACATGCACGTGTAGGAGAGACAAGCCAGGAAGAAAATGTATACAATGCTGTGAAAAAGTATGTGCCCCTTCCCAATTCCTATGATTTTTTTGCATATTTGTCAAACTTGAATTTTTCAGATCATCAAACTACTTTTAATATTAGACAATGAAAACCAAAGTTAACAAGAATGTCTTTTTAAATAATGATTCTATTTTCCAAAGGACAAATATTCAGACCTACCTTGCCCTGTGTGTGTGTGTCCCTTAGCTGCTAAAACACCCAGTTAACCAAATTCAATTGACTGCTGGGTTCAATTTTCACTATCCACACCCTGCCAGATACGCTGGATCTATCACTTAAATAGAACCTGTCTGGTGATGTGAAGCAGGCTCAATGGTCTCAAGTAGCAGCACATAAAGGAATTCAAATACAGATGCGAAACAAAGTCCGTGAAAAGGGTT
Organism: Pygocentrus nattereri; assembly: GCF_015220715.1. NCBI lineage: Eukaryota > Metazoa > Chordata > Actinopteri > Characiformes > Serrasalmidae > Pygocentrus > Pygocentrus nattereri. Next base: position 33,804,889 of record NC_051222.1, on the reverse strand, counting down.
ACAAAGCCATTGCTAAGGCCCTGGGACTCTAGTGAACCATAATGAGAGCTGTTATCCACAAATGGTGAAAACTTGGAACAGTAGTGCACCTTCCCAGGAGTGTCCGGCCTACCAAATTTCACCAAGAGGGCATTGACGACTCATCCATGAGGTCAAAAACGAACACAGACAAACATCTCCAGGCCTCACTTGCTTCTTTTAAGGTCAACTCCACCATAAAAAAGACACTGGGCTACAATGGCATCCAAGGGAGAGTCGCAAAGTGCTAATCAATAAGAACACAAAGGCTCCTCTTGCGTTTTCCAAAGAAACATCTAGTCAACTCCCAAGACTTCTGGGATAACATTCTGTGGGCTGAAGAATCAAAGACGGAGCTTTTTGGAAGACATAAGTCCAGTTACATCTGGTGTAAAGCTAAGACTGCATTTCGCCATAAGAACATCAACCAACATACCACCAGTGAAACATGGTGGTGGTAGTGTGATGGTCCGGGGCTGCTTTGCTTCTGCTGTGCCTGGACGACTTGTCATAATTGATGGAACCATGAGTTCTGTTATCTATCAGAAAATCCTGAAGGAAGGAAGAATGGCCGTCCATCAGTTTGTGACCTAAAGCTCAAGCACAGTCGGATTATGCAGCAGGACAATGATCCTAAGCACACAAGCAAGTTCACCTCTAATGACTCATTAGTGGCCGAGTGAAAGCTCTATCTTGGATCTCTTTGAGATGCTGTGGCAATTTCAACGGGCAGTTCATGCTCAGAAACCCTTCAAAGCAGCTGACTTAAAACAATTCTGTGAGGAAGGCTGGGTGAAACTTGTGCCACAGCGACGTCAATGATGGAAATGTTTGATTGCACTTCTTACTGTATAGGGGGGCACGACCAGATATTAAGTTGAGGGGGTGCAATTGCTTTGGGTGATATACGTTTGACTACATTTTCAATAAATGGAAAGATCATCTAGAAGCTACATTTTATGTTCACTCATGTTGTCTTTATCTTACATGTTCTGATAGTAACAAATAGCTTCATCTGGAATCGCTCATTTGCATTAACCCAGCAGCCTTATGAATATTCAGTATTGCAATGTGTTCTGTTGTAGTCTATTCTGTCCATTATACAGAAACACGGACATGTGGAACAGCTCACTGCAGATCTGTGTCATTTTCATTCAAACAAAGAGCCGTAATGACAGCTCCCATTGCGAGAGCTTCACATTTACTCAGCGATGAAAACCATCCAGCAGTCCCAGCTTCTCTTCCACTGTTTTACCATTTATTCATTTATTTATTTGTTTATTTATTGTGTGTGTGTGTGTGTGTGTGTGTGTGTGTGTGTGTTACGAGGGTTCATCAGGCAGGCTGTGTTGGCAACGCTAGACAGATTTGCTGCAGTGTGTTGTTTTTTTTCCCTTATTAGCATAAATGATTCCACCTGGAGTTCTAGGGGATACTTTCCACTTTAGTGCCTTTTGAGGGGGGGGGGGGGGGGGGGGGTTTACCCTGCTGTGGTCAGTGTCTATGTCTTTGCATTGAATGATGCCTTCATAATTCAAAACTGAAGACAAAGAAAGAGAAAAAAAAGAAAATAAACAAAGAAGACAGAAAAAAGAGAAAGTGAGAGAGTGAAAAGTTGAAAGACAGACAGAGAAGAAAAAGAGAAAGTAAGAAAGAAAGAATGATATGGACAGGGAGACAGAAAGAAAAAGAGGGAAGAAAGGAAAATTAAAAAAAACAGAAAAGAAAAGAATGATGGAGAAAGAAAGAGAAAAATGCAAGAAAGAGGGAGTGAAAGGCAGAGAGATAGAACGAAGTAAAGAAAGTAAAAAAGAGAGAAAGAGAGAAGAAAAAAGGAAGAAAGACTAACGATGAAGCAATGTAAAAAAAAGAGAAAGTGAGAATTAAAAGTAGAAAGATGGAAAAAAGGGAGAAAGAAAGAAAAGAAAAAGGGAAAAATGATGAGAACGAATAAGAAAAAATCAAGAACAAGGGAGGAAAAGGCAGAGAGAGAGGGAAGTGGAGAAAGTGCAAAAAGGAAGAAAGAATAATAATGAAAGAGTGAAAAAGGGAAAGTGAGGGGTCAAATTACAAAGAAAGAAAGAAAGAAAGTGGGAGAAAGAGGGAAAAGAGTGAGACAGAGCAAGAAGTAGCGAGAGAGGTGGAGGAGTGTGTGAACACGATGAACAGACCAGTAGGAGTGACCTAAAGCGTCTGTGTGGTGCGTTTGGCGGAGTGGGCAGGCCCGAGACCCCGTCCTTCGTCCTCCTGAAGATGGTGGTCCGCAGTTTGCTTTAAGTGGCCCCTGTTTCTGGTCCTCATCAAGTGTGAAAGCCCTCTGCTCTGAGTCTTCAGCTCTGAATAACGAGATCAGCTCAACTCAGCTTTTCAAGCCAGAACGGCTTCGTTTGTTGGGGCTACTGCATGAGGAGGTGTGACATACTCAGCAATAACTATGAGAAAGAAAAAGCAACATGAGGCGCGATCGATCCACATCTCCAACAAAACTCGCCAAACTCAGTCAAACTCGCAAACCCGAGACCAATCCTGAGTGTGGACTCAAGGACTCGGGCAGGAATAAAAGTGCTGCATTGACTTGGTTCTCAGTCGCAGTCCTGGGGACCCAGAACTCTGTAGTTGTCTATCAAGCCTGATTCTGGTCGGGGAGGTTTAGAACAACCTAACGAGCGCAATCAGGTGTTTAAAATCAGAGAAAACATTAACTCGTGCGAAGCATGAGGTCCCCTGGATTGGGCCTGGGAACCGTTGTTCTGTTGGTGTGTTATTGATGTTATTGTTTGTCGGTCACCAACACACCTGATTAAACTCATGAAGAGTTTGATTAATAGCTGAGAAGTTGACTCAGGTGTGATCAGAGCCAAAATGCGGCAGGACGAGGACCTCCTGCACTGGATTTGTAAAACAGCTCCTCTCTGTTCCTGATCGGATCTAGTCGGAGCTATACACTGACGTATGCGTGTACTTCTATATGTTGCAGTTGTTGTAAGAAAACCTCGTATCTCCAAAATGGAAACTTTCCAGGAGAAGGAAAAAACATGCTTTACTTTTAATGTAAGTCAATGGAATCAGACATCTTTCCAAGTCATTTTGGGCCTTTTCTTTCAGTCCATTCATCATGAAATTTGCAAACAATGTAAAGGGCTACAGGCATATTCAAATCATGTCAAAAACTGAAAAACAAAAAAAATGGAGATACAAGGTTTTCTTCTGAGAGCAGTGATGTAAGAACCTATATAGAGGTCTTATATCGCTCCTCTCGGACCAAAACCTTGTATCTCCAAAATGGTCACTTTACAGGAGAAGGAAACAAATACTTTACTTGTAATGGAAGTCAATGGAACCAGAATTTTTTCAAGTCATTTTGGGCCGTTTCTTTTGGTCCATTCATCATGAATTTTACATGCAACATAAAGGACGACAGGCATTTTCAAATTATGTCAAAAACGTTGTTCTGACAACGGTGACATATATTATATATGCCCAACGACCTACATAATAATAATAATGTGTCCCACATTTGTTATATATAAGTAACTAAATGTAATAATAATATACACCAATTGTGTATATACCAAACATCAGCACTTTATTAGGTCCACATATGGACTTATTGTCCATTTTCCATTATCCTTTGCCCATCACCCAGGGACTATTTGGGCGGATCATTCTCAGCACTGCAGTAACACTGGCATGGTGGTGGTGTGTTAGTGTGTTGTGCTGGTACAAGTGGATCAGACACAGCAGTGCTGCTGGAGTGTTTAATCACTGTGTCCACTCACTGTCCACTCTATTAGACAATCCTACCTTGTCGGTCCACCTTGTAGATGTAAAGTCAGAGACGACAGCTCATCTGCTGCTGCACAGTTTGTGTTGGTCATCCTCTAGTCCTTCATCAGTGGTCACAGGACGCTGCCAACAGGACGCTGTTGGCTGGATATTTTTGGTTGGTGGACTATTCTCAGTCCAGCAGTGACGCTGAGGTGTTTAAAAACTCCAGCAGCACTGCTGTGTCTGATCCACTCAGACCAGCACAACACACACAATCACCACATCAGTGTTACTGCAGTGCTGAGAATGATCCAGCACCCAAATAGTACCTGCTCTGTGAGGGTCCATGGGGGTCCTGACCACTGAAGAACAGGGTAACAGAGTATCAGAGAAACAGATGGACTACAGTCTGTAACTGTAGAACTACAAAGTGCAGCTATACAGTAAGTGGAGCTGATAAAGTGGACAGTGAGTGTAGAAACAAGGAGGTGGTAATAACGTTATGTCTGATTAGTCTGTATATATATATATATATATATATCGCCGCTGTTGGAAGAAAGCCTTGTATGTCCAAAATGCTAACTTAGCAGGAGAAGGAAACACACTACTTTACTTTTAATGTAAGTCAATGGAACCAGACGTCTTTCCTACTCATTTTGGGCCGTTTCTTTTGTTCCATTCTTCATGAAATTTACACACAATGTAAAGACCAACAGGCTTTTTCATATTATGTCAAAAACTGAAAAACTGTTTTTTTTTTCTGACAACAGCGATATATATATATATATGTCTTTCATATTGTGGTCAGTCCTGCTGGACCAGTCTAGACTCTGATAACACCAAGAATCCCCCCTAAATCCTCTGAGTACACGTCTGTCAGTGTGTCTGTGAACATCATTATTGTAATCTGTGCGCTCAGCTCTGGATCTGGATTTCATTACTGCAGATTGTGTGTGTGCGTGTACGTTTTAGAAGCTGGTGTAAGTTTATAGCATGTTTACCTCACCTTTCTGAAGTGTTTCCTTCCTTTCTTTTATGAAAATGCCAACTGCAGTCCCGGAGAAACCTCCTGCGTATGAAACTGACCCGAGCACGTGCAGTGAAACACGTTCACGCTCGCTGCTGACGTGTGTAGCCAGACACTGCCTCTTTTCAAGCTGCTGCTTATGTAACACTGAGCAGCTGAAAGCATTTGAAAGACAATGCTAACTGCCCAGCTTTGAAAACATGACCTAATGCATACATACGATTAAAGATTATCATGGTAAGGCCACTGGTTTCAAGGTACGGTGAAGGTAGGGTTACATCAGGGATCAGCTTTGAGCCCCTTCTGGTTTGCAATGGTGATGGACAGGTTAACAGATGAGGTCAGGCAGGAGGCTCCATGGACCATGATGTTTGCAGATGACATTGTAATATGTTGTGAGAGTAGAGAGCAGGTGGAAGAGAATCTGGAGAGGTGGAGGTTTGCACTGGAGAGGAGAGGAATGAAGGTCAGTAGAGACAAGACGGAATACATGTGTGTGAATGAGAGGGAGGCAGGTGGAAAGGTGAAGATGCAAGGAGTAGAGGTCGTAAAGGTGGATGACTTCAGATATCTTGGGTCAACCATCCAGAGCAATGGACAGTGTGGAAAAGAGGTGAAGAAGAGGGTGCAGGCAGGATGGAGTGGGTGGAGACGGGTGTCAGGGCTGATGTGTGACAGAAGGATAGCAGCAAGAGTGAAAGGGAAGGTCTACAAGACAGCAGTGCGTCCTGCTATGATGTATGGTTTGGAGACTGTGGCTCTGTCTAAAAGACAGGAGGCTGAGTTGGAGGTGGAGGAGATGAAGATGCTGAGATTTTCGTTGGGAGTGACGAGGCTGGACAAGATTAGAAATGAGCAGATCAGAGGGACAGTGAAGGTGGAGCAGTTTGGAGATAAAGCCAGAGAGGCCAGGTTGAGATGGTTTGGACATGTGTTGAGGAGGAATAGTGGATATATTGGGCAAAGAATGTTGGAGATGGAGCTGCTGGGTAGAAGGAGAAGAGGTAGACCTCAGATAAGGTTTATGGATGTAGTGAAGGTGGACATGGAGACGGTTGGTGTGAAAGTAGAGGAGGCAGTGGATAGGGCAAGATGGAGGCAGATGATCCGCTGTGGCGACCCCTAAAGGGAGCAGCCGAACGAAGAAGAAGATGGTAAGGCCAGTGGTGGGGCAGTCTAAGAAGAAGGCGTATGACACTGTCTGCTTATTCGTGATGCTTTTGCTGAGCTGTTTTTAAAGGATGAGACGTGTTCTGCTGCTGGTTTTTGCAAACAGTACCTAGTTGTTATCCTCGGGGTTCTCAGCCTTTCCCCCCCCAAGTCCGACCTGTTTATAACTACAAAGCAAAGCGACCAACAGGAAAACTAAAATCAACTTTTTTAAATACGACTTTATATGTGGAT
>NC_051222.1:33788672-33793672 GCF_015220715.1 Pygocentrus nattereri | reverse complement strand
ACCAAACCCAGACTCGTCCATCAGATTCCCAGATGGAGAAGCGTGATTGGTCACTCCAGAGAACACGTCTCCACTGCTCTAGAGTCCAGTGGTGGCGCTTTACACCACTGCATTCCACGCTATGCACTGCGCTTGGTGATGTAAGGCTTGGATGTAGCTGCTCGGCCATGGAAACCCATTCCATGAAGCTCTCTACGTTGTTCTTGAGCTGATCTGAAGGCCACATGAAGTTTGGAGGTCTGTAGCGATTGACTCTGCAGAAAGTTGGTGACCTCTAATAGCTTATTATGGAACAGTATTGTTACAGTTTTATTCACTATAGTATTACTACAGTCTTATAAAACAGCAATATATTAACTTGATACACTGCAGTATTAATAAAGTGTATATAACACAATGTATAACTGATTTATAACTTCAGTGTTGTTTGCTACAATATATATCAGCAAGGTATATCAAAGCATTAATCTTGTTAATATGCCACTATTGTATTTTTACAATATTAGGTCTTGCAGACAATCCAGCCTTGTTATTGTCTTATTTACTACAGTATTATTACAGTTTAATATACACAATTATAACTAGCCAATACATAAGGGTAAGTGTTACTGTAGTGTTATACTCTTTCACATTATTACAATATTAGATATCACAGTATTACTACTGCACTATGTATTAGTTTCATACACTACCATATAACACAGCATTATTACATTATTATTAACGCATTATTGAACAGCATTATTACTGTTTTTTAAAATGCACTATTGCTACAGTATTGTTTCATGTTGTTAATACATTATTGTAAATTAGTTTTAATAAAGTATTATGGTACTTTACTATTACAGTACTGTATAGAGCAATATTATATAATAATTATAGAATATATATTTATAATAATATATAATAATACTGCATTATAACAGTTTTACAACAAAAATATATAACATATTGTTGATATTGTACACAAGTTTTATCTAGTACAGTGTTTATACACTATTATGCACAGATTTATTACAGAATCACACAGTATTAATAAGGTATTGACTAATACAATATTATTACAATATAATTACAATGTTATAATACTATGTATTATAGTGTAATTACTGCTTTGCATTTAAGTAATGGTTGTGATTTCCCGCTGATAGTTTGGAACGGTTCTCTAAGGGAGATATTCTTAATAAAAAAGCTGTTTTTAGAGAAATGGAATCGAGGGCTGGGTTATGCTGCCTGTAGAGATTCCACCGCTGTAGAACTAATCTGAGTCCAGGTTTTCCTCTTCATAGCTTACTGCTGAACATACAAACCCACTCACTGAGACGCCTCAAACAGCCATAATTTACCACACCACTGCGCACTCTCCGCTTGACAGAAACCCGCGGAAATGGGACGTGCATTGTTTCCTGCCTTTCTTAACATTTGCTTCCTCTGGAGGCTGATATTGTCTTTTTTTTCTTTTTTTTTTTAAGAAGACTTGTAAATGTTAGTGTTTTTCATTCCACAGAAGCCACAGCGTTAAAGTGAGCACAGAAATTTTGATTGAACTGTTGTTTGTATTGTTTAGACCCAGCAGACTCTCACCAACTCACCTACACTCTATACCTAGAGCTCTTAAATGGTTCTTGGTTTAGAAAAACATGATAAAGAATATTTCCATGGTGGGGCTCACGCTGAGAATAAAGCTGCACATTGAGTTCAGTTTGTGTCAGACACACTATTGCATACCCAGTCATACACTTACACAGTCCTAATACTGGAGGCATCCACTGCCCCCTGCTGATCAATCACAGTTATTACAAATCTGTCATCAATTCTAATTTGATATGTTTGTAAAATGAATCTGTTTGTTTCTGCTATTCGTGTGATATATGAAGTTTATATAATGCTTTAGACTAGAACCGTGCATTTCCTGAAAAAAAAAAACAGAGGGATTGTGCAGCATAAGCCATTTTCAGAACCACTGCTGAGATGTTGCCGTGTCATTCCTGTAGTGCATTATGTGGTTGCTGGGTTTTGATAGGTAGATGCTGTGGAATTCCAGGAAGGGTATCACAGGTGGTTGCTAAGATATCCCCGATGATGATTGATATGGTCTTGCTAGGCATTTGTATGGTATCCCAGATGTTTGCTAGGTGATTGCTATAGGTTGCTAAGATGTTGCTAGAAGGTTGCTATAGTATTGAGTATATTTTTTAAGGTGTTGGTAGGTTGTTGCCATGGTATTACAGGTGGTTGCTGTGGTGTTGCTAGGTGGTTGCTATGGCAGCTAAGTTGGTTGCTAGGGTGTTAGTAGATGGCTGCTATATTATCACAGGTGGTTGCTAAGATGTTGCATGGTGGTTGTGAGAGTATCTCTGGTGGTTGATATGATGTTACTAGGCATTTGATATGGCATCCCAGGTGGTTGCTAGATGGTGACTATGGTATCCCAGGTAGTTGCCATGGTGTAAAAGTTGTTTATTAAATCGTATTTGGGGATTTATCAACTTGTCGCTACATGTTGTTGAAAATGAATAGGAGTCTATTGGAGGAATGAGGGATGAAAAAATAACACATAGGGGAGTGCAGGTCAGAATAACTGGATTAGAGCTTGGGGACCTGCCCTGGGTGAGTACATGCAGTTTGGTGGCTGTCAGTCAGTCAAAAGAAAGTATATGGCTTGTTTGTGGGTAAAAATAATTATATGTAAATTAAGTTGGAATAATAACATATTGCTCTGCAATAGTGTCACTATTAAGAGTCAGAAAACTAAACCATGAATCTACACTAAACAGCTGCTCGTGAAGCTTATGGCTGAATATCTACCATTGGTGAATCACTGCACTGAAACATGGCTACTGTTCACTTATACCATATTCTAGAGTGATAGACTATTAGTGCAACTTTGTTCAAGCCTGCAGTTTGAGTTGTACTGAAGAGGCATTTGAAGAAAAAGAAAATCAATTAGAGGAACTCTGACCTTACTATGGTACCATGCTGTTGTGATTTGACATTGTCTTGCTAAATTAAGCAGACCTTCCCTGAAAAAGACGTCATCTCGATGGCAGTATAGGTTGCTCCAAAACTTATTGTTCCAAAACATGTGCACATGTTGTTCAGCATTAATGGTGCTCTATTGCACCCCTATAACATCATGGATGCTGGCTTTTGAACAGTGTGCTGATAAGCCAGACTGGCCCTCTCCTCTTTAGCCCATGGACACAGCATTCATGATTTTCAAAATCCATATCAAAATTTAGTTAATCAGACAACAGGATACTTTTTCACTTTGGCTCAGTCCATCCAAAATGAGTTGAGGCCCAGAGAAGACGGCAGTGTTTCTGGATCCTGTTTTTGTAAGTGTTCTTCTTTGCATGATAAAGTATTAACTTGCATTTGTCTGTTCACAGATGATGTTTTCTTGAAATGTTCAATGATTTCCACTACAATAATTAAATTTCAGCAGGCATGATGAATGTCTAAAACCCATGAAACGGTCATTCTGTTGACCTAGGTCCTGCCCAGTCACAACTTTTTGGAAACAGGGTAGTATATCCTGCTATCATTAAAGCTAAAGAAGAAATTTAATAAATGTAAAATTTAAGAAAAAGCTAAGATACAGTCATAATACAAGTTTTTCATTCATGAATGAATGAAATTGCATAAATGTTGTTAACTTTCTAAATATAATTAAGCTAACACATCCTCTACATGGCTTAAACGTCACAATTTCTATTTATTTCTTGAGCTCAACATATGGGGTAAAATACAACATAGCATATAAAGTATGGCAACTTCTGCAGAGGTAAATAATTGTTGAAAAATAAATGGAAAAGTGTATGTAAAATGTAAAATTCTGGCTGCAGTGTATTTCAAGTGTGTGTCATCTCATGCTGTTCTTCTCCACTGGCAGTACAGTACAGCGCCCCCGATGGCCAGTACGAGGCAGTGCAGGCACAGGTAGCTTCGATCTAAAGCTGAGCTCAGTTCTCTGCACATGCTCAGAGTGTTCCTTTCTTCACGTAGGCTTTGGAGAAAGTGACGAACATGACTGAGCTCCACCTGTAGATCACACGCACACTCCTCCATCTTCATGCAGATACACACACCACTGCCCCCTAAGGAGAAAACAGGAAGGAATAGGAGGAAGTTGGCGGCAAGAGGGTAAAATAATAAAATAAAGTTGAGTTAAAATGATAAACGCTTGAGTATTGAAATTGCAATTGAAGCTCACTGCTCATTTGAGGCTCCTCCCACTGTCGCCGCCCCATCAACTGCCACAGTGCGGGGAAAATGCGCTTTGCCACCCATGAGTTCCTCTCATTGGCCAGCTGGAACAAGACAGCTGTTTCTACAGCACCCAAAGCCAGCAGTGCCAGAGAGCCGAACAGGTAGATTTCTGGAAAGAAAGCAAACTGATTGAATGAACTGAAAATTAAATTAAATGTTGGAAAAAACTTGTAAAAAGCATTGATCAAGATCTGCTAGAATAAATGGCTTTTTAAACTCTCTCTTCAGTCAATTTATTTACTTTTAATCAAATTATTAAACATCTTGCCCCCAGTTGTGTCACTAAGAGAGACAGTGTCAGGAGAAAGTTTCCAAGAGCACTAAGAAGAATCACTAAGGGGAACCAAGACTCAAAAGGAAAAACCCCAGAAGCAAAAGAGCTAAGACTCAGAAGAAGAACCCACTGTCCCACCAGATGGACAATAAGCACATTAGAAGGGTACATTTCCAAGGACGATTAAATGGAAGTGCTGGGTCAGACTGACGAAAGAGCCAAAAGACACACCAGTGACCAATTTTAAACATTTTTCAGTGGTCAGAAAAGCCTTTAAAAACCAAGACAATCTCCTTTCTGCTCACCGATAAGTGGTAGCTGCAGGGTGAAAGGAGGGAAGAGTGTGAAGACTGTGATGATGAAGATGAAGTGCCCAGTGTAGACGGCTGCCATGACGCTGAGCCGCTGTTTGAGGCAGACGGGGATGAGGAAGGCCAGCAGGTCTAGAACCAGC
>NC_051222.1:33768672-33783672 GCF_015220715.1 Pygocentrus nattereri | reverse complement strand
GTGTTGGAAACGTTCCTCAGAGATTTTGGTCCATATTGATATGATGGCGTCACGCAGTTGCTGCAGATTTGTCGGCTGCACATCTATGATGCGAATCTCCCGTTCCACCACGTCCAAAAGGGGCTCTATTGGATTGAGATCTGGTGACTGTGGAGGCCACTGGAGTCCAGTGAACTCATTGCCATGTTCAAGAAACCAGTTTAAGATGACATGGTGCATTATCCTGCTGGAAGTAGCCATCAGAAGATGGGTACCCTGTGGTCATAAAGGGATGGACATGGTCAGCAACAATATTCAGATAGGCTGCAGTATTTAAACTATGCTCAGTTGGTACTAAGGGGCCCAAAGTGTGGCAAGAAAATGTCCCCCACACCATCAGACCACCACCACCAGCCTGAACCGCTGATACAGTGCAGGATGGATCCGTGCTTTCATGTTGTTTACGCTGAATTCTGACCCGACCATCTGAATGTCGCAGCTGAAATCGAGACTCTTCAGACCAGGCAACATTTTTCAATCTTCTATTGTTCAATTTCTGTGAGCCTGTGCGAATTGCAGTTTCCTGTTCTTAGCTGGGGCGGCACGGTGGCGTGGTGGGTAGCGCTGTCGCCTCACAGCGAGGAGGGCCTGGGTTTGATTCCCCGGCCGGGCGGCCAGGGTCCTCTCTGTGTGGAGTTTGCATGTTCTCCCCGTGTCTGCGTGGGTTTCCTCCGGGTTCTCCGGTTTCCTCCCACAGTCCAAAGACATGCAGTCAGGCCAATTGGACATGCTAAATTACCCCTAGGTGTGAGTGTGTGAGTGACTGTCTGTGTCTGTGTGTCTGCCCTGCGATGGACTGGCGACCTGTCCAGGGTGTATCCTGCCTTCCGCCCGAAGACTGCTGGGATAGGCTCCAGCATCCCCCCGCGACCCTGACGGAGAAGCGGCTTAGAAAATGGATGGATGGATGGATGTTCTTAGCTGACAGGAGTGGCACCCGTTGTGGTCTTCTGCTACTGTAGCCCATCTTCTTCAAGGTTCGACGTGTTGTGTGTTCAGAGACGGTGTTCTGGATTCCTTGGTTGTAACAAGTGGTTATTTGAGTTACTGCTGCCTTTCTATCATCTGGAACCAGTCTGCCCATTCTCCTCTGACCTCTCACATCAACAAGGCATTTTCGTCCACACAACTGACCGCTCACTGGATATTTCCTCTTTTTCTGACCGTTCTCTGTAAACACTAGAGATGGTTGTGCGTGAAAATCCCAGCAGATCAGCAGTTTCTGAAATACTCAGACCAGCCCGTCTGGCACCAACAACCACGCCACGTTCAAAGCCCCTTAAATCGCCTTTCTTCCCCGTTCTGATGCTCGGTCTGCACTTCAGCAAGTCGTCTTGACCACCTCTACACGCCTAAATGCAGTGAGCTGCGGCCGTGTGATTGGCTGATTAGCTATTTTTGTTAACAAGCAACTGAACAGGTACCTAATAAAGTGGCCGGTGAGAGTATATATGTATACACACACACACACACATATATATGTGTATATATATATATGTTTATATACACAGTTTTATCAGTCTCACAGTTTCGACACACTATATCCACAAGGTTTATTTGATTGTATGAACAGCCTGAGTAACGGTAACTGTAACTATAAATCTCATCATTTTAATTCCATTAAAAGACATCATTAGAACCGATTGGGTACTCACCCGACTGCTTCACCTTAACACGTCTAATGGAAGCTCTTCAGACATCCAAGCCATCAAGCCGTTAGCCCTGGCTATCTCTGTCAAAGCGTTAGTCAAATTACACACATTCACACACACTTTGCACACTGAGACCTGAATTTGCATATCTAAACGAGTCATACAACTCCTCACAGGAGCTGAGAACAGATGAGCTAAGACAAAGAAGTGAACAGAAACAGTAAAAATGTGCAAAAGAGAAAGCGAACAGAGCAAGTGATGATGAAAGAATGGAGCAATGGCTGGATGGATCACCCTGCTAGCAGTTTTTCTGTCCTCAACAGGTAAAATGCCTGGTTTTAAACCAATTACACTTCATTTATGTGTAAAGTTAACTCCCTTATTTACCAGCTGCCATTCTGACCGGTATGTTTCAGTCAGTAACACTAAAGCTGCTAATAATTAAAGCAAATAGCCAGTAACTAGCCTTTTGAAAATTATATCAGATAGCTGTTTGTATCCATTCGTAGCCAGCCATGTTAGTATGAGTGTTTAAGTTGTTTTTCAGACTCATTATTATTATTATTATTATTATTATTATGAATGTTATTCATTCAATGATGAATTATTATGAATATTATGAATTCAAGAATGTTGAATTTACTAGGTACTATGAAACTGTGGGTTATATTGCTCTGTAATATTGTAATATTTGTGGTGTTCCACATGGCTGTGTAATAGGCCCTTTTTAAATTGCATTTCATTTTCTTGCCATGTCATACTAGAGGTTTGTTATAGTGTGTTTGTTACTGTGTATATATGCAGTATTCTGAGGGTGTGAATGTGTGTGTGTGTGTGTGTGTGTGTGTGTGTGTGTGTGTGTGTGTGTGTGTGTGTGTGTGTGCGTGTCAGTGTGCTGTGCAAATTCAGATATGATCTCTGTGGTCAGCAATATAACACGCTTCTCCTCGGCCTGGGTTAGACCTGTAAAAGACTGGAGTTCTCCGCTCAGCCTTTATCTGGACCTGCATGTCCTCAAAATTCTTGATGTGGTGAGTTCACTCACACACACTCTCACAGTAGTGTGTACTGGAGCGTGAGGAGCTTCTAAGTGCTTCTGTATGAGTGAATGTGAACCCTAATGCCACATTTACGTTTTACATTTATGGCATTTGGCAGACGTTTTTATCCAGAGCGACTTACAATTTGATCATTTTACACACGTAGGTGAAGGTGGTGTTAGGAGTCTTGCCCAAGGACTCTTATTGGTATAGTGTAGGGTGCTTGCCCTGGTGGGGGATTGAACCCCAGTGTAGAAGGGAGAGGTGTTAACCACTGCACTATCCAACAACCTCATCACTGCCACTAAATGTTGATGTTTTTATCAAACTAGGGGTATTTGGACCATGCACAAGGGCAAAACAAGGCATTACTTTGCATGAGTTATGATTCCTTTGTTTCAGAATGAAAAGGAAGAAACAGTCAAACTTCACATTCGTCTAAGTCAGGTAGATTCCTGCAGTATAAATACAAATAATTATTTTTTTTATTATTATTTTATTCATGCATTACATCTTTACCTTCCCGAACTATGTATGCAGAGATGGAGGGATGAGTTTGTGTCATGGGATCCCTCATGGTATGGAGGTCTGTCAAACTTTACTGTGCCAGCCTCCAGAATCTGGACCCCTGATATCACCATTAGAGAGGCGTAAGTCTATACTTCTGCCATATCAGGGGGATAATCTCTGACCTCACAGTGAGTTTATTTGAATCAAGCATCTTTATGATTTTTTTTCAGGAAGTGATTAAATCTTAAATTTCTCCACAATTCCATTTAATTTGTTTTAATATACTTCAGATACACTGAAAACACAAATGTGACTGAAAAATACACCACTTATAATTTTTTTAATTGAATTTTTTATTTTCCAAATAATTTGAAGATATATGACTGAATACTTCTGAAACTGATTATAATAAATTATAACAACCACAACATTCAGATCGATGCGTACTGTACAAAATGGAAAATGTTATGTATTTTTATCAATCTCTTTTTTTTTTAAGTTGCAGATAACTTTTAGAAAGTTATGGGTAGCTACAGATAACATGGGTAATATTCTTGCAGAATTGGTGGGGTTCCACAGGGCTTAGTAATGGGCTCCTTTTCAATGTAGGTTTCTTTCATTTCTGATTCTAATTCTGTTACAAAATATGCATTTTTATGTGTCATTGCACAGTATTGCAATTCACCGGCAGTACTCAGACGGCTACGCATGTATAGAGTGGACGGGTTGGGTTAACAAGGTGGAGGATATAATACTGACTCTGCACTGTGATCTGGCCATGCTCCTGTTTCCATTTGACCAGCAAAAGTGCAACATTACCCTTTACCCTCAGCTGCACACAGGTAAACACGTTCACATGGAATCTGGATTAGAGATGAACTTCAAATTGAGAATTAGGTTAGTTGCATTGCACCACATATTAAGGGTCAAGGATGGACATCAAGACTCATCAAGACCAAGATGGATGTGTTGACCTATTTTCACTTTGAAAATCACTTTGACCCAAACTTTGCATATGACTGTAAGTGGTCCATAAGCACATGTCATGCCCACCAAGGCACCTGCACACAGTCCTGTATGAGGTAGGATAAGGACTCCACTGCTGTCAGCAGTATGGGCCATGCTGCTGGCACTAATGTCATGTCAAGCCTGATATCTTTTTGTTTATTGCAGAGCAGGATGTGTTATTGTATGTGGACACCAGGAGGCGCTCTGAGTTTGACAGGAAAGGTCATGGTGAATGGGACTTAATGGAGGTTAAAGTTTATACTTACAGTCAGAAACAGTACTCACATCTCAGCTTTCAGGTACCCACTACATACACCAGACCTCATAAATAAAATGTCTTATTTTATTCAATAATAACCATTTCAGGGGGACGAATGGGCACGTTTTTAAATGACACATTGTATACCGTAATTATATATTGCTAGTATTTCTATGTATTTTTTGTAATACATTATAATTACTTAATGATAGTTTTTCTATTTCTATTTCTTTCTATAGTTCATTTATTAATGAAAACAGTGACTATAAACGTTTAAACAGTACTCCTCCCCCTCTCTTTGCTCCACAGGTGGAGTTGGGCCGGTACAGTCTGTTCTATGTGTTGAATCTGATGGTACCCAGTGCGATGGTGATGCTCATTGATGTTGCAGCCTTTGCAGTGCCGGTGAACTGCGCTGAGCGAATCCCGTTCAAGGTCACTCTGCTTTTCGGCTACACCGTATTCCTAGTCCTCATCACCGACATACTGCCACCATTCAGAGACACCACACCTGTGCTGGGTAAGGGGCATAGTTGTGGGGGTAATTGGGTGGGTGAATGTATATGGGTGACTGTGTGAGTAAGGAAATATACACAATTTGATGATTGTTCTTTGTGCTTTTAGCTATATATCTCAAAGTTTACATTTGGCCAAAATCCAAATCACAGTTTCACCCAGAATGTAGTCGATGCCGGGACTTAGAGCGATCGAGCCTCCACCCCGAGTCCCGGATGTGGGGTTACGCTACAACTAATTAATTCTAAGGTTTTAGTGCTAAATTTATTCTGTTCTCCGATGCAAAAAGGGTAATAAAGTCAAAAGATTAAAAAGTTTTCTTGCAAAAATAAAGAAAATGAAAAACCAAACTTCAGCCGATGGTTCTTTTGAAGAAGAGGAAAAGGCCTTCTTCATTTAATGAGCTTCAGTGACATGATGGCTCCCGGTCAGCCACAATGCAAAGACACAATATAATACACCCTGTTTTATATTGGGTTTGGGGTGAGCTCATTACCCCTCCCTGGGGTGATTTCATATGTCCTTGGGCATATATTTAGTTTCTATTATGTCTGAATTTCCAGAGATTTTTGGTAACCATCATAACTTAAGATGTAGGTTTTTTTATATAATTCTCTATATTGGGCCATCTTGACCTCGAGCTGGGCGCCTTCCTCATTATTTAAGATTTATGGCCCGTTCCTACTCGCTCCTTATCTAGTATCTTCATTAAAGGCTAGCTTGCTTTCCCTGAGCAGGCAGTATTTTCCTAGGACAGGTGTTCGCTTATCTATAAAAGACCCCTGTCACATAAAGCCCTGTCTGTCTGGGCCCGGAGCAGAAATTCTCTCCATATATGGAAACGTTAGGCCTGTTCTTCCACTTCATAGACCTGTCTGCCTCAGTTAAATGCTTACAGCATTCGTTTTTAATAATGTCTGAGTAAATGATTGTTACAAAGCTCTTATTAATGATGACTCAAGGACATATTTCATCAGAAACCCCAACACTGACCAGCCAAGACTTTGTTGGCGTCTGATGTTTGCTTCTTTAGTGTTATACTTCAGCTGTGAGGCTAATGCTGAAAATAAGTAATGGGATGGTGGCTTACGGCCACCGATAAGCATTGTGCTACCTGCTGGCTTGCCTCAAGCCATGTTGAGCTGTTATTTAATCTCAAATGGACTTGCTTGTGGTTTCTGGCCCTGTATGATATATTGTTATCTGGACAAAAGTATATTAGCATAGCTAAAACCAGTAGCCATCTTGAAGCCTGAATTAAGGACATACCTTTGCCTGTGAGCTACAAGCATTTCTTAATAACCTTCCATTACCTGTTAGCTGCATTCACCTCTTGCAAACCTAGTCTAAGAAAACGTCAAACACTAAATAAGTTTGATTTTGGGCTGAACCAGGACTCTAAACTGTTTCTCAGGTGTTTACCTGGTGGTGTGCCTCATACTGCTGTGTGTTAGCATGGGGGAAAGTGTGTTGCTTCTGACGCTTGGACAACCAGATTCACATACACACACCACTCCACTGGAGAAGATCATACAGAGAGTGTCTCCACAGCTCCTGAAGACAGATGGCCCTACTGAGCACCTCCGTGCATACAGGCGGCATGTCAGTAGAGGTACTCCATGCTGGCTGGGTAAAGTCATTGTATTTTGTAGGCTAAATGCTGGTGTAAACCTTCAGTAGAGTAAAGCACGACTGTAGAAGGAACAATATAGCTAATTTCAGATCGCCGTGAACTATACGTGAAGCTGAACTATGATTACAAACAAGTCTTAGGTTGGCATGAATGGGTAACATTGGACATTCTAATACAATCTGTCTAATGTCAAACCCATTTTCTTAGTACTAATACTAGTTATACTAATACTATAGTTATTATTATTATTACTAGTTTGAGATAACTTCACAAAGACATAGTAAAACAGATGTTTATAAGCAGGCAAACGGGTGATGGCACTCAGTCCTCAGTGGACTGGGATCTGCTGGGTGGTGAATGATTGGTTGGTGGAGTCACATGACAAACTGAAGGTTCTTGGGAATTGGAGTTTGTAATGAAGTGTGAATCCATCTAAGAACTGGGAAGCATGAAATTCTTCAGACTAGCTCAAAAGATTCTTGTTACACTTTACTATATATCTGTGTATTTACACAACACTGAAAACATATGTCCTGAAAAGTTATTGTTTATATCACCTACTTTATTCTCCATCTCCTGTAGGTCTGAGGAGGTCATTTGCTCTGAGGCATGGCAGGGTGGGGCCAGGGCTGTGTGGGCGGGGCTGTGTGATTGACAGGTTGAAGGAGGAGTTAGAAGATGTTAGTGAGGAGTTGAGGAAGCTGAACTGGGTGAACGCTCAGCGCAGCTCCAGACTCCACCTGATGGAGGCTCTGGACCGGTTCTGCTTCAAGCTCTACATCTCCACTCTGGCTGTGTTTGCACTCTCTCTGACACTACTGTGGACTCTGAACAGATGATTGAAGAAGACCTGACCACATACGTTGGGCCTGCATGGCTGGCTGGGATTCAAAGGTCTAAAACAGACTGTTATTAAAAGGGACTGACCCTGGAACGCCATGTTCCATATAGAAGTTAGACCAAGATTTCTGTCTTTTGACATAAAGGCAATCCAACATTACCACTAATGACTTTAATCAATGGAGAAGTTTCTTTGATATCTAGCATGGGCCCCTCTGTGATCCCGGATGAGCCCCTATGCTCGCCTTTGTATTGTTCTTGTGTAGTCTAGCCTGTCATAGTCAGGATTTCAGGACTTTCTGTTGTAGTTGTTATTAGTGCAAGCATCCTATGGGGAACAATACATTTATTTACTTTTTATTTTTATTTTCTTTGCCTTCATACCATGCAGGTTTCCTTCCTAGTCATTCCTAGCCACAATCCTCCATCATTCCTGCAGTTTTAAGATTGATTTTCTTTACGTGTCTTTAATGTATATTTATGGCAAATTTATTATGTAAATTTACAGCAAAGTTGCTTCCCAAAACTTTCAAATAATTCTATTGTTGTTTTCCCACCAGCTTACTATAGTATAATTCAGAATCCAGTCAGAAGTAGCAAGTAAACTTTTAGTGATTATTTTGGGGGGAGGTTTTTTATTGGCTATTGGTTTTTGTTGGTTTAATTTTATCGCCTTAATTTATGCAAAAGGAATCAACGACTCTTCTGGATTTCACATAAATATGAATAGTAAACACATTAACAGGATTGCATGCATGATATATGATTTGACAAATGACTGGTTATTAAGGTAGATGTGTGAACTGCACTCTAAAGCAAGTAAAGCAACTATCATAATAAATGATTTCCAGCCGATTCCTCTTTGTCAAGTTCAGTGATCAAAATTCGTCACAGAACAAACTTTTAGACGTGCATGCCTACATGTCTAGATGACTGAGTCGCTGCTGTGGTAGAGCGATAAAGAGCATTGTAGGCCTATTCTTTGATATTTCAATACTTTAAACCTCAGTATTATAGGGGACATCAAGATTTTAAAGGCTTGATCTTTATCTGGTCCAGACAGTTAACTTGACAATCTTCAATGCATAGCCAAACCGGCATGATAACACGAGTGAAGTGGTAGGAGTCCCAAAATAAGTAACTATCCAAGGTGGTTGCTAAGGTGCTGCTAAGGCATTGATAGGTTATGCAAGATAGTTGCTAAGGAGTAGATGGGCTGCTAGAAGTGCGAGAAGTGCACCACTCCCATTTAGACTCAACAAACCTGCAAAGTTGTGTAGTTCTAGCTCAAAAACTATGAAAGTGGTACAAAAACCTATAAAAATAATAAGATAATGAAGAACAGTTTGATGAGCATTAACAACACTGGCCAGTGACTAGCAAGCACAGCTTTGAACAGATGAGCACAAATATAATGAGCATTGTTTACATAAATTGTCTTCGCTTAAAAATTCACTTTACTTAAGTTTTACTTTTTAAACATCAGCTTCAATTTAAAAGAAATCCACAGGATCTTTTAAGAAGCAACATTGAAAAAGGTACAAAATCA
Organism: Pygocentrus nattereri; assembly: GCF_015220715.1. Lineage (NCBI taxonomy): Eukaryota > Metazoa > Chordata > Actinopteri > Characiformes > Serrasalmidae > Pygocentrus > Pygocentrus nattereri. The sequence continues at coordinate 33,774,626 of NC_051222.1, read as the reverse complement.
TTTGAAGTCTTGTTTTCACATTGAGTCAATGTAAATGTCTAAGGACCGAATGCTTGATTGTTTTTTTTTTTTTTTACTTTAGGATTGCAATGGTCAATGGAATATTCATCACTAAAGTAGTTTTTCCAGTTAAGTTACACTATATTGCCAAAAGTATTCGCTTCACTCACATATGAAGTTGAGTAACATCCCATTCTTAATCCATAGGGTTTAATATCATGTCGGCCCACCCTCTGCGGCTATAACAGCTTCAATTCTTCTGGTAAGGCTTTCCACAATGTTCGGGAGCGTGTTTATGGGAATTTTTAATTCTTCCAGAAGCACATTGGTGTGGTCAGACTGATGTTGGTTGAGAAGGCCTGGCTCGCAGTCTCCGCTCTAATTCATCCCAGAGGTGTTCTATGGGGCTGAGGTAAGGACTCTGTGCAGGCCAGTCAAGCTCTTCCACACCAAACTCACTCATCCATGTCTTGTTGGAACAGGATGGGGCCGTCCTCACACTGTTCCCACAAAGTTGGGAGCATGAAATTGTCCAAAATCTCTTGGTCTGCTGAGATGGTCTTGGAGTCCAACTCCTGAAAAACAACCCCACTCCATAATCTCCCCTCCACCAAACTTTACACTTGGCACAGTGCAGTAAGACAAGTACCGTCTCCTGGCAACCACCAAACCCACTCATCCATCGGACTGCCAGATGGAGAAGCGTGATTGGTCACTCCAGAGAACACGTCTCCACTGCTCTAGAGTCCAGTGCTGGTGCTTTACACAACTGCATTCCATGCTTTGCATTGCGCTTGGTGATGTACGGCTTGGAATATTTAGTAGTGAGGAGATTTCATGACTGGACTTCCTGCACAGGTGGCGTCCGATCACGGTACCACGCTGGAATTCACTGAGCTCCTGAGAGCGACCCATTCTTTCACTAATGTCTGTAGAAGCAGTCTGCAGGCCTAGGGGCTCGGCTTTATACACCTGTGGCCATGGAAGTGATTGCAACACCTGAATTCAATTATTTGGATGGGTGAGTGAAAACATTTGGCAATGTAGTGTACATGGGAAGTTGCAGGAAAACAGGAAGATTTCCACATTCTAGTCAAGGCATAGAGTGCTGAGGTCATTGTTATCCTATCTCAGGCATCTTTTTCCACATTTGACAAGAATTAAATTGAGCCTTGATTTTTATACAAGGAATGGAGCCCTGCTGATGACATCCCATATAAATAAAAATAATATGTGCCCACACCTTATTAACGCATGGAATCAAGATCCTAATGTGTGGCAATGACTATTAAGGTGTGGGAATGAGATAATTAAGTAAATTAAGTGCTGTGAGCTCTTACTCTGATTTCTTTCAGATTTCTCAGCGCTGTGAACTCTTCCTCTGATTTCTTTCAGATTTCTCAGTGCTGTGAACTCTTACTCTGATTTCTTTCAGATTTCTCAGCACTGTGAGCTCTTACTCTGATTTCTTTCAGATTTCTCAGTGTTGTGAACTCTTACTCTGATTTCTTTCAGATTTCTCAGTGCTGTGAACTCTTACTCTGATTTCTTTCAGATTTCTCAGTGCTGTGAACTCTTACTCTGATTTCTCTCAGATTTCTCAGTGCTGTGAACTCTTACTCTGATTTCTTTCAGATTTCTCAGTGCTGTGAACTCTTACTCTGATTTCTTTCAGATTTCTCAGTGCTGTGAACTCTTACTCTGATTTCTTTCAGATTTCTCAGCGCTGTGAACTCTTACTCTGATTTCTTTCAGATTTCTCAGCGCTGTGAGCTCTTACTCTGATTTCTTTCAGATTTCTCAGTGCTGTGAGCTCTTACTCTGATTTCTTTCAGATTTCTCAGCGCTGTGAACTCTTACTCTGATTTCTTTCAGATTTCTCAGTGCTGTGAACTCTTACTCTGATTTCTTTCAGATTTCTCAGCGCTGTGAGCTCTTACTCTGATTTCTTTCACATTTCTCAGCGCTGTGAACTCTTACTCTGATTTCTTTCAGATTTCTCAGTGCTGTGAGCTCTTACTCTGATTTCTTTCAGATTTCTCAGTGCTGTGAACTCTTACTCTGATTTCTTTCAGATTTCTCAGTGCTGTGAGCTCTTACTCTGATTTCTTTCAGATTTCTCAGTGCTGTGAACTCTTACTCTGATTTCTTTCTGATTTCTCAGTGCTGTGAGCTCTTACTCTGATTTCTTTCAGATTTCTCAGTGCTGTGAACTCTTACTCTGATTTCTTTCAGATTTCTCAGTGCTGTGAGCTCTTACTCTGATTTCTTTCAGATTTCTCAGTGCTGTGAGCTCTTACTCTGATTTCTTTCAGATTTCTCAGTGCTGTGAACTCTTACTCTGATTTCTTTCAGATTTCTCAGCGCTGTGAGCTCTTACTCTGATTTCTTTCAGATTTCTCAGCGCTGTGAACTCTTACTCTGATTTCTTTCAGATTTCTCAGCGCTGTGAACTCTTACTCTGATTTCTTTCAGATTTCTCAGTGCTGTGAACTCTTACTCTGATTTCTTTCAGATTTCTCAGTGCTGTGAACTCTTACTCTGATTTCTTTCAGATTTCTCAGTGCTGTGAACTCTTACTCTGATTTCTTTCAGATTTCTCAGGGCTGTGAACTCTTACTCTGATTTCTTTCAGATTTCTCAGCGCTGTGAACTCTTACTCTGGTTTCTTTCAGATTTCTCAGCGCTGTGAACTCTTACTCTGATTTCTTTCAGATTTCTCAGTGCTGTGAGCTCTTACTCTGATTTCTTTCAGATTTCTCAGGGCTGTGAACTCTTACTCTGATTTCTTTCAGATTTCTCAGTGCTGTGAACTCTTACTCTGATTTCTTTCAGATTTCTCAGTGCTGTGAACTCTTACTCTGATTTCTTTCAGATTTCTCAGTGCTGTGAGCTCTTACTCTGATTTCTTTCAGATTTCTCAGCGCTGTGAGCTCTTACTCTGATTTCTTTCAGATTTCTCAGCGCTGTGAGCTCTTACTCTGATTTCTTTCAGATTTCTCAGCGCTGTGAGCTCTTACTCTGATTTCTTTCAGATTTCTCAGCACTGTGAGCTCTTACTCTGATTTCTTTCAGATTTCTCAGCGCTGTGAACTCTTACTCTGATTTCTTTCAGATTTCTCAGCGCTGTGAACTCTTACTCTGATTTCTTTCAGATTTCTCAGTGCTGTGAGCTCTTACTCTGATTTCTTTCAGATTTCTCAGTGCTGTGAGCTCTTACTCTGATTTCTTTCAGATTTCTCAGTGCTGTGAACTCTTACTCTGATTTCTTTCAGATTTCTCAGTGCTGTGAGCTCTTACTCTGATTTCTTTCAGATTTCTCAGTGCTGTGAACTCTTACTCTGATTTCTTTCAGATTTCTCAGCGCTGTGAACTCTTACTCTGATTTCTTTCAGATTTCTCAGTGCTGTGAACTCTTACTCTGATTTCTTTCAGATTTCTCAGCGCTGTGAGCTCTTACTCTGATTTCTTTCAGATTTCTCAGCGCTGTGAACTCTTACTCTGATTTCTTTCAGATTTCTCAGCGCTGTGAACTCTTACTCTGATTTCTTTCAGATTTCTCAGTGCTGTGAACTCTTACTCTGATTTCTTTCAGATTTCTCAGTGCTGTGAACTCTTACTCTGATTTCTTTCAGATTTCTCAGTGCTGTGAACTCTTACTCTGATTTCTTTCAGATTTCTCAGTGCTGTGAGCTCTTACTCTGATTTCTTTCAGATTTCTCAGCGCTGTGAGCTCTTACTCTGATTTCTTTCAGATTTCTCAGCGCTGTGAGCTCTTACTCTGATTTCTTTCAGATTTCTCAGCGCTGTGAGCTCTTACTCTGATTTCTTTCAGATTTCTCAGCACTGTGAGCTCTTACTCTGATTTCTTTCAGATTTCTCAGCGCTGTGAACTCTTACTCTGATTTCTTTCAGATTTCTCAGCGCTGTGAACTCTTACTCTGATTTCTTTCAGATTTCTCAGTGCTGTGAACTCTTACTCTGATTTCTTTCAGATTTCTCAGTGCTGTGAACTCTTACTCTGATTTCTCTCAGATTTCTCAGCGCTGTGAGCTCTTACTCTGATTTCTTTCAGATTTCTCAGCGCTGTGAGCTCTTACTCTGATTTCTTTCAGATTTCTCAGCGCTGTGAGCTCTTACTCTGATTTCTCTCAGATTTCTCAGCGCTGTGAGCTCTTACTCTGATTTCTTTCAGATTTCTCAGTGCTGTGAACTCTTACTCTGATTTCTTTCAGATTTCTCAGCGCTGTGAACTCTTACTCTGATTTCTTTCAGATTTCTCAGCGCTGTGAGCTCTTACTCTGATTTCTTTCATATTTCTCAGTGCTGTGAACTCTTACTCTGATTTCTCTCAGATTTCTCAGTGCATGTAAACTAAACAGATGGCGGTAGCAGAAAACAAAACAAGCAGCAGAGTGACATGGAAACCAAATATATGCTTGATGGAATGAAGAGTTTAAATACGTTATTAATGATATTCAATTTGTCACTCTCATTTTAAAATCTTGTATCTGCACAATGGTAACTTTACAGCAGAAGAAAAAAAAAACATTTTTAGCTTTGAAGTTAAATTCATGGATTTTTTTATTTTTATTTTCCTTAGTAATTTTGGAGCAACAGCTCATGATTTCCCTCTCTGCACAAGATGAAAACAAACAAACAAAAAAAAAATCACGTATTCCTGCTCATGCTGCAGTCTAAAACACCAGTACAGAAACATCAGCAAAGTCCTGGATCAGTAAAGTGTAGACCATTTTGTTGTAAAGGACTGACGACCAGAGCGGACATTCTTGCGTTGCTCCATCAATGTCTAGTTGGTGATTTCCCCCATCTCCCATTCCCCCCTTTTAGTGTTTGAACCGCAGTTGCCATGGAGATAGCATCTTGTTACAACATCATTGGGATCATTTCAATTGTACCCTGAATGTTCATCTGGTGTACAGCCTTCCCAGAAGAGCAGAGGCTGATACTGCAGTAAAGGACAAGCTCTGTGTTAATACCCGTCATATCTGCACATCTTCACTGCTGTCAGAAAAAAAACGCAAATTCACAGGACAAGAAAAACTTTCTTAACTTTTAATGGAAGTAAAGGGATAAGATATATATATCCATCCATCCATCCATCCATCCATCCATCCATCCATCTTCTAAGCCGCTTCTCATCTCTCATCCCATCTCACTCTCTCTCACTCTCTCTCTCTCTCTTTCTCTATCTTTCTCTCTCTCTCTCTCACACTCTCTCTCTCTCTCTCACTCTCTCTCTCTTTCTCTCTCTCTCTTTCTCTCTCTCTCTCTCTCACTCTCTCTCTCTCTCTCTCTCTCTTTCTCTCTCTCTCTCTCTCACTCTCTCTCTCTCTCTCTCTCTCTCTCACTCTCTCTCTCTCTCTCACTCTCTCTCTCTCTCTCTCTCTCTCTCACTCTTTCTTTCTCTTTCTCTCTCTCTCTCTCTCTCTCTCTCACACTCTTTCTTTCTCTTTCTCTCTCTCTCTCTCTCACTCTTTCTTTCTCTTTCTCTCTCTCTACACACACACACACACACACACACACACACATATATATATATATATATATATATATATATATATATACCTACTCTACTTTCAATGTAAGTGAATGGAACCAGACGTCTTTCCACGTCTTTCTGTCCGTTCATCATGAAATTCACAGACAACGTAAAGAACACCACGTATTTTCAAATCATGTCAAAAATTGACAAGAATGACAAAAATGGAGATACAAGGTTTTGTTCCGGCAGCAGCGATAAGCTGGTCATATATGAAAAGGAATCATAAGCCATGTTATCGCCATAGCAACTGCACAGAAGGTAGCACCGTTCTTCAGGAATTCGTTAGTAAAGCACCCGTCCCAGTCCGTTCTATTTAAACGGCGCTCTGCATTGAAATCTGCAGCAACGTCACCGTGTTTATTGTCCACATCGGCGGCAGGAACGGGTT
>NC_051222.1:33713672-33763672 GCF_015220715.1 Pygocentrus nattereri | reverse complement strand
TATATATATATATATACTACGGCATGTAAAACGATAAAAATTAGAGCTATAAATCGCCCCCCCTCTCTCTCCGAAGAGCACACAGTGAGAGAAGCTCTGTTTGTCCTGATGTGGTTATTAGTAGCGCTGTCTCGAGCTGCTGGAGGCCTGTTCCTCATCACGCCCTCCAGACTGCCCTGCATTGTTGTGTTTCTTTAGACCAACAGAAGGAACATTGTCAATAGAGGACAATGGAGGTGGACTGTGCCTGTTACCAATTAACCCCCAGCAGTCTGGAGTTACTCTTATCATTGATTTGAATGTATTTGCCTAATTCTTTAATTCGTTACGCAGCGATTCACATAATTACATTAAATATCTGTTTGTTTTGATATCAGAAAGAAAAACGACAAAAGAAGTAAAACTGTAGAGGAAGTTTTGTCTTATTGCAAAACAAGACTGTGGGGACAACAGTAACTATCCAAACTCAAATCTGCTTACAAATAAAAATGTAGGCTGATTTGATTTCTCTGCACATGATCCTGAGAAATAACTCATATCATCGCATGGCTTAGTTTTCCCTCGATTTCTAGAGGCTAAATAGAGCATGCAGGCCCGGTACTCTTCACCTGAATGCTCATTCATACATAAATACTGTATGCATTATGTACCACATGGTAGGCTGGTTAACGTTCATGTGCTTCTCCATGTTCTCAGGTGGGAAGTATGTTCCTCGTGCCATCCTGGTGGATCTAGAACCCGGCACCATGGACTCCGTCCGCTCTGGTCCTTTTGGGCAGATCTTCAGGCCTGACAACTTCGTCTTCGGTAGCGTAAAAAAGCTCCCAGGCTTTTTCTTACGGTTCTTTATTTGATTACTGATTCACACAAACATCAGCACCACCCACAGCTTCTTGTACTCCATGGGTGGAGGTTAGGGAACTGGCTTTGTGACCGGAAGGTCGCCGGTTTGATCCCCAGCCGACAGAACGTTGTGGAGGTGTCATTGAGTAAGGCACTTAACCCCCAACTGCTCCCTGGTGGGACGTACTGCCCCCTAGTGTGTGTGTGCTCACTAGTGTGTATGTGGTGTTTCACCGCACGGATGGGTCAAATGCGGAGGTGGAATTTCCCAGTTTGTGGGACTAACATGGGAAACCCTTAAACTGCAGGCATATTATTTAGTTATTAATCTCTTTATTCTGTGACTATTAACCAACTAGTTAAGAAACTGATTCTATATAGAACCATAAACACACAAAGAACCCTTTGCATAATAAACAGGTTCTTCGCATTATGAAAGGGTTCTTCAGATCAACAAAGAATGTGTAGATTGTTCTACGTAGAACATTTTTGAAAAGGGTGTCACTATTGTTACAAGCCAAATAACCCTGTAATGGTACTAATGGTAATAGAAAGAACCCTTTTAGCTAAGAGTGTATACACACACACACACACACACACACACACACACACTTATATATATATATATATATACATATACTACATATGTACTACATATATATTTATCTATGTTTGTGTGTGTGTGTGTGTGTGTGTGTGTATACACTCTTTAAAAAGATGGTTCTTCAAGGGTTCTTTACATAGAAAATGCTTCTATGTAGAACCAAGAACACTCAAAGAACCCTTTACATAATTAAAGGGTTCTTTCTATTGTGAAAGGATTTTTGAGATTGTTCTTTTCTTTTTGAAATGCACATATCGCCACTATTAGTACAAGCTAAAGAACCCTCTTTGCTGCATATAGAACTCTCTGTTTCTTGGGTAAATATGTGTAGGTAGTACCAAGAACCACACAACTATTATACATGGACCTCTAGAGGAAAAATAAAACAGCAGTAAAAAGTAAAAAGTACAGCATGGGCCTTTTCATTTGGCCTCACCCTGTGCTGTACACTGACCTGCCACTAGATGGCAGCACTACTGTATTTACCAACATTACTATGAGACAGTGTTGGGTAGTTTGCTTATGTAATCCAGTGCTGATTATACATTTCAGGAGTAAAAAATCTAGTTTGATTTCTATTATTATTATTATTATTATTATTATTATTATTATTATTACTATTTGGTTTCATATTTGGTGAACTGGCTGTCTAAAGCTCAATCTAGCTGAAGATTCAGCCGTAATCTCCCCCTTAAATCTCTCAAACATACACATAACTATTGTTATCAGTCACAGAACTGTAGAAATTATGCACATTAATAAATAAAAGGTCCCACATGTTCTTCATTTTTTTCTTTATTTATGATGTTTTTGTCTTTTTATACATCAGAAACATCTATAATAAAATAAACATATAAATAAATAAATATAATATAATCTTTGTCAACCTCTCTTCATTATATCCAATTAATCTTTTCTGCAAAACCTTACGATCAATTTATGTAAATGACACTTATCTGATTGGCCCTGTGTTATTAAACAAGCAGTCCAGGCTGCAACACACCTGCTTTAGCAAGAATGGGCGGAGCTAAAGTGCCGTAGGTGGATATATTTAAATTAATTGACTCTTGTGATGAAAGCAATGAATTATAAATGGAGATTAGTATCTATATGGACGTCAAACTATTTTATGTTTAATTAAATTTTGTATAATTTCGAAATTATCCTACTCTAATTAGTTTAGATCGGCCAAACAAGAATGTATGTGTCCTATTGCTACTCAACAACAGCCTGACCTATTCATTGTTCATACTCACTGTGCTCTTATAAAGGACTCATAGCCCCTCTTGTACTTCTCTACCAGGTCAGAGCGGAGCTGGCAATAACTGGGCGAAAGGCCACTACACAGAGGGGGCAGAGCTGGTGGACTCTGTGCTGGATGTGGTGCGCAAGGAGGCCGAGAGCTGCGACTGTCTGCAGGGCTTCCAGCTCACCCACTCTCTGGGTGGAGGCACTGGTTCCGGTATGGGCACCCTGCTGATCAGCAAGATCCGCGAAGAGTATCCCGACCGTATCATGAACACCTTCAGCGTCGTACCTTCTCCCAAAGTGTCCGACACAGTGGTTGAGCCCTACAACGCCACTCTGTCCGTCCACCAGCTGGTGGAGAACACAGATGAGACCTACTGCATCGACAACGAGGCTCTCTACGACATCTGCTTCCGCACACTCAAGCTGACCACACCCACTTACGGAGATCTCAACCACCTGGTCTCGGCCACCATGAGCGGCGTCACCACCTGCCTTCGCTTCCCAGGCCAGCTTAACGCCGACTTGCGCAAACTAGCCGTCAACATGGTCCCCTTCCCCCGTCTCCACTTCTTCATGCCTGGATTTGCGCCCCTCACCAGCAGGGGGAGCCAGCAGTACCGTGCTCTGTCAGTGCCAGAGTTGACCCAGCAGATGTTTGATGCTAAGAACATGATGGCCGCTTGCGACCCGCGCCACGGCCGGTACCTGACAGTGGCCGCAGTCTTCCGTGGCCGTATGTCCATGAAGGAAGTGGATGAGCAGATGCTCAACGTCCAAAACAAGAACAGCAGCTACTTCGTCGAGTGGATCCCCAACAACGTCAAGACGGCCGTCTGTGACATCCCACCCCGTGGCCTGAAGATGGCCGCAACCTTCATCGGCAACAGCACGGCCATCCAGGAGCTGTTCAAGCGCATCTCCGAGCAGTTCACCGCCATGTTCCGCCGCAAGGCCTTCCTCCACTGGTACACCGGAGAAGGCATGGACGAGATGGAGTTCACCGAGGCTGAAAGCAACATGAACGACCTGGTGTCCGAGTACCAGCAGTACCAGGACGCCACAGCCGAAGAGGGCGAGTTCGAGGAGGAGGGCGAAGAGGAGGCGGCTTAATCCCTTCTTCTTCTTCTTCTCTCTAACCTCCTCTTCTCCAGCTAATAATTCCGTGGGTTCCTTTGTGTTCACTTTCCTTTGCCCTCCTGACCTTCTCTCCCCTTCCACTCTCCATCACTCGTGGTGTTTCGTGAAGGTGTATCTGTTCAAGACTAAAGGAAGCAAGCTCTCGTTGACACATTCTCACATTAGCAGTGGTGTTCATCCCTGTGCTCTCTCAACCTTGAGTCCATTGTTTTCCCCTCATGACATCAGCAACACTCAGTTCACCATACTTACTTATTTTCACCATCACAACAAACATGGATTCACCTTAAAATGAATAAAAGTGTGAGTGAACCCAACTGTGAACTGCATCATCTTCATTTTGCGATTCTGTGAGCCAAACCCTCACCAGCCTGAAGCTGGCTTCCTAGTGGTTCCACCTTAAATGGTATAGGAGGTCCAGGTTTCAGAATGTAACTGCTGCACCATTTAAGGTGGAAAGGATATTTCAAACAACAAGCTGGCGACTTCAGCTTTGTCAAGCCCTTATTGCTTTTCAGTGGCACGTCCAACCTCTGACCACTAGAGGCCACTGCATAGTTATTAACCAATGACAAAAATAAGCGGGCACTCAATTTACATGCATGTCAATGCCATTATCAGGAAGTAACAAACGATTAAAGCAAAAATCATCAACAAGGTTAAAAAATTAAGCTAAAAATTTACAACATGAAGGCAATATTGCCACCTGTATGAATCCTATTTAAAGAAAAAAGACTTTTAGGTTTCAGAGATGGAGGCGTTTGATACTGTCTTAGTACTGTATTCTACTACTCTAATACTCAGTGAGTAAAAACTGCCCCTTGATTTAAAAACAGTTCAAGTGCAAGGTGAGTGAAAAAAAGGAAGTGAGTCAGTTCTAGAGAGCAAATGTGCTTCTGCAATAAAAGTCAACACGTTAATAAAAGACAGCAAATGAAAGAATGAATTTAAGAAGGAAACTGTCCACCTTCCTGTTACCAGTGTAACCTCTCAGTATGAGCACAGGCTATGTGCCCTTTGAACTAGTGATGGGAAAGACCAGCACCTTTCAATTAATCAGTTCAGTTGGCTCAGGCCCTCAATAAGGCCTATTAGGTCATTGTAGGCCAGACGTCTTATTAATAAGGCTCTCAACAAGCCATACATGATTGGACAGTCTTGCAAAAGTTATATTTAGTGTTTGAATTCCTGTCATTTGACTGCAGACAACTGTTTGACTGATTGCATTTGCCTCTTTAAAGTAAACCAAGGAAAATGTAATGAACAAATAACAGTTTGCATTGTATTTGCCATAAAAGCAGCAAGAGTCTACACAATCCAGGCCTGCGTCATGCAGCAATATTTCTGGATACTTGCCCTCATGTTGCCTGGACAACACTCAACCAAGGGTCAAACAGATCAACATGCCAAAAAATGACCAAATTAGATTTTGAAAATCTTGCACAGTTTTGTCCATCTGGTCACACTTTAAAAAGAACAGCAGGCCAGCATCAAACTCTAAACCTGTCATAGATCTTAAGTGAACTTTTCTGCCTGCAACTGAAAAAATAAATAAACTAGGATTAGCCAGAAACTAAAGAACCCAGTTCAGCAACAAGATGGCCATAAAATGCTTTACAGATGGACAAGAACAAAACTAAATTCGACTACCCAACAGTGGCCGATGTCTTCCATGGCCGTATGTCCATGAAGAAAGTGGATGAGAAGATGCTCAATGCCCAGAACAAGAACAGCAGCTACTTTGTCGAGTGGATCCCCGACAATGTCAAGACAGCCATCTGTGACGTCCCACCCCGAGGCCTGAAGATGGCCATCACCTTCATTACCAAAAGCACAGCCATCCAAGAGCTGTTCAGGACCTTCTCTGAGCAGTTCACTGCCATGTTCCACTGCAAAGCCTTCCTCCAATGGAACAAGATGGAGTTCACAGACGCTGAAAGCAACACGAGTGAACTGGTGTCCGAGTACCAGCAATTCGAATTCATTAAGAATACACTGGGAAAAAATGAGCTTAACCTGATATTGAGACAGTTTTATGGATCCACGTGTAACACAATAGCACAATATTCAGGGCATTACTTTTAACTTAGCAGAACCGTATTATAAAAGCAATTGAGCACACGAGGTCATGTGTTATCACAAATGACATCATGGACGTATGATCTACTCACCTTCGAATCACACCCTTTACTTTTCATGTTTCTTGTGATAACACGTGACCTTGAGTGCTCTACTTCTTAAACAATGTTCATGCAGTAAACTACAGAAACTACAGGGTCTGAATTTACTTTACGATTATAATAGGAAGCCTGCAGCATTGCTGTGTTATTACTGTGTAGTATAACTATCTTTATTTTAGGCCATTGCAGGATGACGAGCATCGACTGAGTGATTATAAAAGGAAATGCGAGGGATGGAGAGGTGAAGAGAGAAAGAGAGACAGACAGTGAAGAGTAAAAGCGGCTATGCAATAGAGGAAGTCTATTCCTGTCCTCGATTTCCTCTCAGTTTGCCTGCTCAACACGTCCTCAAACGCAGTGCATGTGTGACACAGACAGAAAGACAACGAGATTTACAAAGAAACAGCATTTACTCCAAAAGTGAGCCTGAGTACACTAGAAAAAGGGTCATTTACTTGCATCTATATGTTTGGGGTTTCTGATGAAATGACCAAGAAGTATTTCATTTGGTGTTTCTGTTACTTTACTAATGACATACTTGGGAATTATGTATTTAATAACAGTGTAATAGTGAAATACTGAAACAAGTGATGTAATGATGATTTCCACATGAACAGAACATATTACATCAACACTGTTTCCTCTTTAGGTTTACTTAGTTTTGCCAGTAGTTGTGTCGATGGAACAACCTGGATGGTGCTGTTCTTCTTTGGCTCAGAGAAGACAATGTCCATTATTTCCATAAACATCCTGATGTCAGAGCACAATACATATTTCAGTCTATTTCAGCTGAGCTTCGGCCCAGAGAAGTCAGCAGTGTTTCTGGGCATTGGTCACAAATAGCTTCTGCTGTACATAGTGCAGTCTTAACTTGCATTTGTGGATGTAGTGATGAACAATGTTTATGGACAATGGTTTGTCGTAGTAAACCTATGTGGTGATTTCCATCACAGAAGCAGGCCGGTTTTTAATGCAGTGCCGCCTGAGAGACTGAAGGTCAGTTGTGATTTTTCAGCCTTTTGTCTGAATTCCCTGAATCTTTTGAAAATATTGTGTACCAAAAAGAGTGAAAAACCTAAAACCTTTAAAATTGCTTGTTGAGAAATGGTGTTCCTGAACTGTTGACAGATTTGTTGGCAAAGTGGTGATCCTCAGAGGTGAACCCTGGGGTGACTGTTTTAAGGACAACAGCTTTTGTCTTTATTTGGGCTTCTTGACAGCTACACATCTTTTCCGACCCATGGCGCTGAGTGGTCATCTCACGGTGGAAGGTTGGATCTGAAGCAGTTTGATTTTCTCCTCTTTCTCAAAGATGAAAGCTTTAAGTGCTGTTTATTCGATGAGGGCAGTGTTGGTGGCCTAGCAGTCTTGCAGGTTGTTGTTAGGAGTCCCATTTTCACTGTGGCTTCTAACCATTATTTGACCTCCAGTTTTGGAAACTCCTCTTTTCCACTTGTTTTACTTTGCTTTTGACCATTTTATGCAAGCAATATTCTGAAAATGTAATATAAACAAATTGCAAGTAGTTTCTTACTTGTACTGTACAGATTTCATAGCTGTCCTGTGATAAAAGGGGAAGAAAAGGAGAGAAAAACTGGAGATGTAATGAGAAGGAAACAGCCATAGTTGTCACACACACCATAGACCGCATACACATACACGACTATGCACCCAGATCAGGAAGTAAGCGTTTTTAACTGTGGGTCTGCTGCTTATCCCCTCGACCGCGTTTGTGTGTGTGTGTGTGTCTGTGTGTCTGTGTGTGTGTGTGAGAATGTCTGCGTAAGTGTTTGTGTATGTATGCGTGTGCGTTGATAAGCCTTAGCCTTACAATGACTGTCTTATCGCAAAAACTCCAATAAATCACTTATGGACTACATCCTACAGCTACAGCATGGGATCCAGACTCAAGTAAGTCAACCTCAGTCTCTCTCTCTCTCCCTCTCTCTCTCTCTCTCTCTCTCTCTGATGAAATAAGGCCATATTGGTGCAACATCACCATTTATGTACACACCATATAGGCCTCTGTGAAAGTAAATTGATTTAAAGATGAGCTTGCCACCTTGAAACATGCTTCATTGTGAGCGTAATTATGTCGGTTGCATCAGTGGTTCATTTCCTGGACCTTACTCAAAATGCCGCTGTGTCAAAATAGCTCCTATGTGCTGTCCTAATCATATCAGAATGTTGTTTTCTTTATTATTTCTCTTATTATTTAACACCTTTTGAAAGGACCAGCTACTCTTTACCTGATGTGAAACATTTCAGAATGAATGGGCCAATAAAAGTGGCCCCAAATCACTCAGAAGTATAAAATTCTACTGTAAAGTTACAATTTTGGACATATAAGCCTTTCGTATGGCAGCAGCGTCTGCGTCTAAAGATGTTTACCACCATTTCTCACTGTTCAGTAGAAATGCTTATATGGTTGGCTAGTCAAATTAGATGACTTTAGTCTTTGCATCTGTAGGTTGTATGTTCTGGTATAGTCTGGTATCATCTGCTGAAATGGCCTTTGGTTCTACATGAATGCAGGTTATTGTTACCGTTATTATTTATGAGGTAGACTATAAGGAAGATATTATATATCATCACTTTGAGAACAAAACCATTTATGAAAATGGTAACTTTACTGGAAAAGGAAAAAAAATGTTCCTAACTTCTAATGTAAAAAGTCATTTTAGACCATTTCTGTTGATCCATTCATCATGAAATGTTCACACAATGTAAATATGTAATATTTGTGTTATACAAAAGTACACAAAACATGACAGAAATAGAGATGAAAGGTATACGATGCAGTAGTTGGAAATTTCAGGTTTAATGCTTTGCCTGGTCATTAAACCTGTAGAACCTGTAGGTCATTAAACCTTCAGAAGGGTTTGTGTGAAGAACCTGGATGGTGGTGAAGGCCTTTAGCATTTGACTTCATCTCTAGTCTGAGTTTCATCTCCATGATGGGAGGATGTTTGTTTTAGGGTTCCAGGTGCATGATGGGAGGATGTGGCCTAGCACAGTTGGGCATACCCACACACAACTTTACATTAGTATATATAGGCATTACCACAGTCAGATTTTCATTGACTAAAATACGATTTCTAATTTTCTAATTTGACTAAAAACGAACTAAGATTGAAAATAAATCTAAACTAGGTGGTAAAATAAACATCAGTGGTGCAATAGTGCTGATCTAGGATCAGAACACAGGAGGACTGAGGGGCAGAACTGATCTTGACGTTCATTTGCAATGTAGTCTTAATCATGAAATATGTTTTAGTTTTACCAAAATTGTGTTTATATCTAATACAAATAAAATTGACTTAAGGAACATTTTAGTCAATACAACTATATATACACACTTATATAGTTGTGAGTATACTCGTGACTGCATATCTTCTCTACAGTAAGTCCTTGTTATAAAACTCACAGTAAATATTACAGTAGCTCTTATAGATGTCTAAGACCTGCAGTTTTAGACCATAATTAATCCTCTAAAAAATGGACAAGCCTAATCATTTACAAGACCAGTGACCAAACTTAAATGTTGTTATTTGACTTACATCCACTTATTCACCTTTGGCATTTTTGTCAGATGAAGGTGCCACTCTACTGTTTCATTATGGTTTCATGTTTATCATCCGGAATCGTTTTGGCAAAGATTTTTGTCATTATTTATTGACAATTTATTGACATTATGAACTGTGACCTATTGACATTATGAACTGTCTCCTGTCTGTGTCCTGTGGCTTTCCCAAAATGTCTTCATGTTTTAAGAACTATCAAAAGACAAGGTCACATTCATTACCTCATAATCATAGAAACGGTGTTCACCAAGATTCAGTTCTTGGGCCACTGTTATACTAAATCAATGGTGTCTGTTAACAGCATAAAGTTGGAAATCCATATGTATAAGTCATGGTTTAGAACGCCAACCTTGTTAAGCAACTTAGATCCTCAACTTATAAACACTTGTAATGCCATTTCTTGAAGTCTAAACAGGCTCACAAGGCAAATTTGCCCTAAATTTGTGTCATTTAGCCACCAACATATTTCATAGGCCCCACCTCTGTACTATATCTGAACTCATGTTGTTGGCTTTAGAATCAACACTTCAGGCTGTTCCTTGGCCGGTGACCTATCGTTGTACTATTGTACAATGTTATACATCTGCTCAATCAAGCTAGGATAAGGGTCATTTAGGTCATTTCATTTTTTTTTCACTTTCACTTTGTATATTTTTCATAAGTTAGCGTAAGATTATCTGTCAAATAACTGGATGTAAATCTACAGCACTTCTTTGGCAACCACTTTAAAACTGCTACATAACATTGACATAACCATGTCATAAACATGTCACAGCAGGTGTTATATGCTGTCATGGGTTGTCACAGATATTGTTCGGTGATATAACAGTGCCATGTTACCACTCCTGGTGATTGTCATGACAGCTTGTGTTGTATACAAATTTTTGCCTTCAGTCTAGACATCAAATATTATGACATATGAAAATTATGATGATTATGAAACAGTAATGGTAAATTATATACAGTATCATCTGGCATTATGTTATATGGTATATTATTATAATATGAGACATGGTTATTATTAGTCTCAATTAGTCTTTCTTTGGCTTTATTTTATAAAATTCAAGTGAAGTAATGCCATATGTCATAATTTAAGAAAATGTCACATTGCTATCATATGAATACAATTTAATACAGCATTTTTTTTTAAAAGGAATATTGCACGTACTGTTCAGAACATCATCATTTTCTGGAAGAAGTGCCATCAGTGAAGCACTGTATTAGTAAATTAGTAATAGCATGATGATGAAAAGTAACTGTTCCTGAAAAACCAACATTGCCATACAGCCAATCTTGTGTTCAAGTATGCAATAAAGTTAAATTTGATAACTCTGCCTTTATTCATGATGTTTAATTTTTCAGAGAAAACCCAGAGAAGACGTTTTACTGGTTCTTTCAAGCCTCATGTCCAATCGCCAGGGACAAAGGTGAGCATATGCACACACGGATACAGGCCACAGTTTGTGTGGGGTGATGCTGGGCGGTATCTGCTGAGCGTGGCTGTTCTTCCCGTCACATGACTGAGCCAGAAAACCACAGAGCTCTGCAGGTTGCCATGGGAACAATCCGAGGCCGGCTAGCACACTAGGATTAGCCTCAGCTAGCGGCTGTTACTGAACCTAGAGAGGAAACAGCCTGAAGACTGATCAGTGAGAGAGAGAATGACATTGATGATGAAAGACCTACAATAAACATTAGGCTTTAGTAAATGATAGCTTATCTGTTAGTTACTAGAGCTGGTTATTCCTGCAGTAGTTATTACTAATGCAGGCTAACTATTTAGGTGCGTGTTTGAGCAGTTAGTGCGTGCAGGAAGACGCTGTTGGTGTCATTATGTTAGAAACCTGATGACTTCATTCAACCACATCCTCTACTCAGTACAGAATTGAGTTGGGCCTGCGGCCTATGGCCGAAGCTTCATGAGAACGCTGAAGTACTTCACTAGAAAACTGAGGCAGTTTGTTTCTGGTGCATTCGTTTTTGTATATTTTTAAGACAAAGTGTCTCAGTTTTATAGTCAAACCTGATTTTAAAAAGAGCAGGATTAACACACAGGACTAACTAAATGATCCTGACTGAGCTTTTTGCTCTCTGAAGTTAAGGTTAGGGGTAGGTTTCATCTTTATCATCCAAAACCATATAGACAAAGATTTTTGTAATTATTTATTGACTATTTTTTGGCATTATGAACTGTCTCCTGTCTGTGTCCTGTGGCTTTCCCAACATGTCTTCATGTTTTGAGAACTATCAAAAGACAAGGTCACATTCATTACCTCATAATCTTAGAAACAGTGTCCACCAAGGTTCAGTTCTTGGGCCACTGTTATACTAAATCAATGGTGTCTGTTAACAGCATAAAGTTGGAAATCCATATGTATAAGTCATGGTTTAGAACGCCAACCTTGTTAAGCAACTTACATCCTCAACTTATAAACACTTGTAATGCCTTTTCTTGAAGTCTAAACAGGCTCACAAGGCAAATTTGCCCTAAATTTGTGTCATTTAGCCACCAACATATTTCATAGGCCCCACCTCTGTACTATATCTGAACTCATGTTGTTGGCTTTAGAATCAACACTTCAGGCTGTTCCTTGGCCGGTGACCTATCGTTGTACTATTGTACAATGTTATACATCTGCTCAATCAAGCTAGGATAAGGGTCATTTAGGTCATTTCATTTTTTTTTCACTTTCACTTTGTATATTTTTCATAAGTTAGCGTAAGATTATCTGTCAAATAACTGGATGTAAATCTACAGCACTTCTCCATATGTATCCATATGTATAAGTCATGCTTTAGAACACCAGCCTTGTTAAGCAACTCAGATCCTTTGAAATCTAAACAGGTTCACAAGGCAAATTTGTGCAAAATGTATGTCCTTTCCCTACAACGTTTAGTTTTTCCTAGGCCCCATCTCTGACCTATATCTGAACTTATGTTGTTGTCTTTAGAATCAACTAAAGACATTTCAGGCTGTCTCAATATAGTCAATCTGGTTATAGTCCAACCAGAAAAAAGCAGGATTAACACACAAGACCAACTAAATGATCCAGACTGAGCTTTTTGCTTAATGAAGTTAAGATTAGGCCTAGATTTAGGATTAGAAAACTCTTATTTATAGGTTCTTACAAATAGGTAACACATGTAGTACATATTAGTATTACATGTATGCACCTACATATGTAAATATGTATGGAAAATATTACATGTAGATAATATATATGGGAAACGTTATAATTATGTGTAGGTACTTACATATCATTGCTGTCGAGACTATAGCCTTGTGCGAAAATTTCTGTTTTTATGTTTAAGTTGAAATGATAGATAATATGGACTGATATGAAACAGTAACATGCTCCATATTTATTATACATATTGTATATTGTTAATGTAACCAGGTGTTTTGGATCGTTACTATTGCTCCTTTCATCAAAATCATAGAATTTTGACACCTGTATATATATATACACTACAGACATGATTCTGTAGTGAAAATCACTGCATGGGCTCCGAAACACTTCTGAACACCACTGCCTGTGAAAACAGATTGTCGCTGCATCCACAAATGCATGTTAAAACTTTTAAATGCAAAGATGTAACCATATATGAACAAGATCCAGAAATGCTGCCACCTTCTCTGGGCTTAGGGGAAGTGAAAAACAGTCCTGTGGTCTGATGAATCAACATTTTAAATCCTATGTGTATTATACATTCAGGGCATATTATTTATAAGCACTTACTTGTTTATACATACATATCAGACATGTTATATATAGACACAACAAATATATTATAGAATAATAATATAATATGATGTAGAACATGTATTATTATTATACCATGTGTGCATATAGTTATCTAACACATATGAGAGATATATACATACACATACTACATACGGAATATAGGTATGAAAATAATGACATTGTAAAAAAAAAAACGGCCTGTTTTGTTTTGTGGTCTGTCTGCTCTTTGTTTAGATCCAGGCGTGCTGTTTCAGTTCCCGGAGGACTTCAGTGATGAGGTTAGTTATTAAAAAGATGATTATTTTTTATTGTAAATTGTTTTTAATTCCTGATTAACCTTAAGGAAAAATACATGCAAATAAAAGATACCAATTAAAAAAAAAAAAAAAGCTCCACACTATGTGCACATTTATTCACCTCTCTCTCTTGCAGGAGTGTCTGCAGTCACTTCCTCGTTTCTGCTTCCCATATGACATAGGGAGGTAATACTGACACATCCGTCCAGTCTTCTGTCCACTTACTCACACACTTTCTCAGAATGACTCTGTAAGAGAAAATCCCCACAGATGGTTTATTATCACTTTCAGTCCTGAAAATCCCTTATTACATACTAAAGCTTATTATTCAGTAACTGCAGGGACTTCCGTCCAAACTGGCCAAGCTATTCTGAGGCTACAGAAGAGTGTACTAAATTCAATACCTTTACTAAATTTTTAATCTTGAAATGTACATATATCAGTCTTAGAGGGACAATAACAAAAACAGCCTGAATAAATCGAAGCTATAAAGAGGTAAAAATCAATTCTGACTGTTTTTTAATACATAAACACCAAAAGTGGATAGACAAAAAGATGATGTTCCAGATGATCCCAGAGGGAAAGTCATCAATTACAGCATCACAAAATACAGTAAAGAGCAAGACAGGAGCAATAGGTATATATAAATATATATATATATAGGAGTATAGCTGTACACGATTATACAGATAAATAAAAGAAGTAAAGATGTATAATAAAACATATTAAAACAAACATAAAATATAATGTGGAGTATGAAAATAAGGAAGAAAACTGCATATATTCCATGCATGTCACAATGTAGTGGTGCATATGAATGAACCAAATGACTAAACACTGTAAATAACAGTATGTTAATTGTAATCTGGTTCCATTGACTTACATTAAAAATAGTTTCTTTTCATCTGCTGTAAAGTTACCATTTTGGAGATACGAGGTTTCCTTCCAATATGCAGGGGTGTATAAACAAAGTGGCAGTGCAGTTTGCAATATGTATGGATGTATAAATATGGGCCTTTTAAGATTTTTTATACAGTAATTACTTTAAATATTTCAGTAACTGCTATTAACCTAACATGTGGTTGTGACAGTGCAAAGTTTTCCTGAAGATTAGCTATTACAGTTGTTTGATTTGCGGACTGATTGATTGATTGACTGGTCGGTTGACTGATGGACAGGGTGAGGGATGGAGTGGCTGTCCAGCACTTCACCTTCGTGTTGACTGATCTGGAAGGATGTCAGCGATTCGGTTTCTGCAGACTCACCTCCAGCTCCCAGACCTGCCTCTGCATCCTGAGGTTAGCACACCAATGCACATGTCATATGTCAAGGCCTCAAACTGGGCTCCTTCCAGGTCACAGATCTGCAGAGATGTTTTCCCTCTTCTGGCTGCGTCCACAAGCACCAGTGGTGGACAGTAACTAAGTAAATGTAATTTGTTTCTGTACTTAAGTAGTTTTGTCGTGTATCTGTACTTTACTGAAGTTTTTCCATTTTGGGCGACTTTTTCCTTTCACTCCACTACATTTCAGAGTCTAATATCCGACTTTTTACTCCACTACATTATTCAAAATCTGTCGTTCCTTTTGGTTTTTGTTTGTATAAAAACATAACATGTCAAAACAAAAGAAGCTCAAAGCAAGAAAACCAATGATGAACTAACCTAACTTTGTGTAAATAGAGCTCAATATAGAAATATGTCCACATATGCAGTCGAGACTGACGCGGCTTTTTTCTGAATTTCTACAAACACCATTTCATTTTATAGTAAATGAGTTTGGGCTGGTTTATGTTTATGAACAGACGCCTACAGATCAACATAGTAAAGGAGCTCATCTGTGATCCTGAGTTTAAAGCCAGTTTTTATTCAACTTAAACTTGGAACTAAGTTGTAAATAAATCTGAAACTGAAACTTTGCTTGTGTGTAAAAAGTGATTTCAGAGCCACTCGGTTCTCCCTGATGGAAACTGTTTACCTTCAGTGTTTTGTGCTTCTGATCATTTTAATAGACGTCAGCGTCACTAATTAATGACGTTCTATTAAAAGACTGGTTTACCAAGAGAGACGCTGGAGGACTTTCACCTGAAATGAGTTCATGAAGCCAGTCTGGTTATAAAAATGATAACAGGACATCAGAGCCAGAATTACTCTTTTAGTACTTTTACTTTATACTTAAGTACATTTGAAGGGAAATACTTTAGTACTTTTACTCAAGTGGATGTCTAAAGGGAGGAACTTCTACTTTTACTGGAGTGATATTTTACCTTGGTGGTCTCGACTTTAACTCAAGTACATGGTTTATGTACTTTGTCCACCAGTGACAACCACATGCTACTGTACTGTACATGGTGTACTGATGTTCTAATGATGGTGTACTGGCGTGAACATACTGTTTAGAAGGCCTTGCTCATCAGCTTAAGAGCAGAATCAGGTGTTTAACAAGGCAGAACGCTTATTTCAGGGGTGGACAATTTTTGGGAATCCAGCACAGTTTGACCTTTTTACCATTTAGCAGTTGCTGTTAGTTTGATGGTTTGACATTGACTGAATGTTGGGCTGAAAATCAAGCCCTGTTTTAAGCATACAATGTTTTTTCCCCTTGTTTTGACTACATTCAGCCACAGGATCTCTAGCCTGGTCTCTAACAGAGCTGCTAGCATGCTAAACTAATGCTAACAGTTGTTCTCTTCTAGCTAGCAGCACCGTTTAAATACGCACATTCACATCATGGAAAAAAGCCTTTTCCTGGCTTTCGGGAGGAAAAATGAGTTCAACGATGAACGTAAACAATGTTAACAGAGCTGTTAGCTTGCTAAGACAATGCCAACCAGATCGCCTCTGCTAGTTAGCAATACTGTTCATCATTTAGCAGCGGCTGTTAGATTGACGGTTTGACTTTGATTGAGCGATGGACTGAAAATGATGCACTGGTTTAGGCAAACTGCACTTTTTATTTCCTTGTTTCATTTGCAGTTCTTAAGTGTTCACTGCTGCAAATGTCATTGCAGTAATTTCCCTGCTTAGAACTGTTCAGTCCTACAGTGGAAAACAGGCCTTGGGTGATTTCCCTGCTCTAACACACCAACAAAATGATGACAGGTGGCCTAATACAAGCAAATAAACTAAGACAAATCACCCAAACTCTGCATGAGCCTAGAGTTCCCCATCCCTGCCTTATAGCTCGCAGCTCTTGGCTCAGCAGTGTTTGTCCTAAACATATGCGGGTCAGTTCCTCTTCCTAGTCATGTGGTCAGTCATGAATGACCACATAATTTAGACAGAGTTTAGTGGATCAACCTCCAAAGGGTTGTCTCCAGTACAACTGTATACAAAATTGTATGCTAATTGCACATTTTGTCCATTTTCTAAGTTAAAAAAAGAGCGATCACATCCTTCATTTACAGCATTTGGCAGACACTCTTATGCAGAGCGACTTACAATTTGATTGTTTTTTACACAGGTAGGTGAAGGTGGTGTTAGGAGTCTTGCCCAAGGACTCTTATTGGTATAGTGTAGGGTGTTTACCCAGGCGGGGCATTGAACCCCAGTCTACAGCGTAGAAGGCAAAGGTGTTAACCACTACACTAACCAACCAAGCATCCTCTGTGTGGAATGTGAAAAATATAGGGTGTGCATAAGTTTGGACAGGTGTGAACTGGCTAACTACTGGGGACGTCCCAAGTCGGTTGGGTACTCCAGCATTCACTGGTTGCTAACTCAATTGTTTTGGCTGTGCTAATGGTAACTTCAATGTCAAGAAAAAAGTTTGGCTTAACAATTCTTCTTTTAGAAATGCTCTTTTATAGTTTGGTAATGCCGTCTTCGACAAATGAATCAATTAATTATCTCATCTTTTGTCTGCCGTTTGAGAAACGAGTAACAATTTACACCAATCTTTTGGGAAATTGGGCATCTTTTCAGATTTACAAACATGCTATGGCATATTTTTTTTCCTCAAGGTATCTCGAGCATTGTTACTGTTTGTAGGCTATGAAGGACCAGCTGGGTGAGCCGGTTTGCTACAGTGCCACCTTGAGCAAGACCAGTGCTGCATCTCTAGTTTGTTGGGAATACCAATATTGGCCTTGCTCATGGTTTTGTGGTTTAAGCAGGCTATGATATGTTTATTTTCAGGGACACCCAGAATTCAGATTTTGAGGCATTCAGGGGGTCTAGGCAGTTAATTAGGTGGTCCTGGAACCCACAGAACCTCTTGTATTTCGCACCTTGAGTTTGGGCACCCCATCTGTCAGTACATTCAGTTCCCTCTGAACATTACTTGTAGTCAGTTAACAGCCTTTCTATTCTTGAATTACTATTTGTTTCCCATTTTTTACTTGTAGGATTTTTTAAAATGGTAATTCAAGCTCAGAAATATTCATAGATCGCATTGCATTCACAGCATGTTTGAGATCAGCCAACATGTTTTCATACCCTTTAAGCCAGAGGGACAGTGAAGGGCATTCCAACTCTTCAATCCTTTGTTTCTTGAAGGAGTTCAAGGTTGACTGGGATGCCTGTTTTATTATTGTCTTGTTGTCTTTGTTCTGGCTGATCTAAATACATGTGCATACTTCTGACTGTACTGCAGATGTTTAAGCAACAACACTGCTATGTAGACCAGTGCATCACTATTCCCATGCCAGCCAAATCCTCCTCTAGATCCTTGGCAGTGATGTGGGGGTTTTGCTTTGCATACCCGACCAGTCTATGAGCAGTTATATAAGAGGTTTCCTTAATCTTCCAGATCTCGTCTCAGCAGTTCTCCTTTTCTTTAATGTCTTAATAACTTTATGAAGAGTGAACATTATAAGCAGGAAGTGTTTAGGTGTGTTTTCTTCCTTTGTAAGAGTTAGTTTCAGATCTTTAGTTAGCTGTTAAGTGTGAGAACAAAACCCTGAGAGGCTTGAAGGCTCAGAGAAATTATTACACTCTGGATTGAACACTTGGATTAAGACCTAATGAGTCAAATAAGATAAGAAAAAAAAATACAACTGGATGTCAAAACCTTTGCACACAACTTATTTCTCAATCTCTCAAATTCAACAAAGGCTGAATAATTATGCTTTAAATTTGCAGACAAATGTCATCTAATAACTTGTTTATGTGGTGTGTGGGTTCTCATTCATTTAACTTCTTTATATCTATTGTTTTAATCATGTTTCTTATTTTTATTCAATTTTTTTTATCTCCTTCTTTTAAATTTGATTAACTTCTTTTAAATCTATTGTTTTAATTATGTTTTTTAATTTTTTTTTTATTTACATAAATGTTATTGTATTTACATTAATTACATTTTTCTGTATTTTTTCATTTGTAAAGCACTTTGAATGACCGTTGTGTATGAAAGGTGCTATATAAATAAACTTGCCTTGCCTTGTGACACACTGTTATCTATAAACACGGACAGACGAATGCCACATAGCTGAAAACAGCAATACAGAAGTTTAACTATACTTAGTATTCCTATAAATAAGAGTATGTCTATCCTTGCACTCTAACTGGCAACCCGAAAGATGTTTTAACTCTTGTCAAAAGCAGAGATGGGGACCTAATTTTGAAATTGTGTCTTGCAGTTACCTGCCCTGGTTCGAGGTCTTTTACAAACTGTTGAACAACCTGGCAGATTATGTGACAAAAGGCCAGGTAAACACATTTGGTCATTACTTACATTATTCATCATTACTAACATGTTTCATATTTTATCTCAATGGATATATGTATATATATATATATATATATATATATGTATTGTACACATCATAAATTTGTATATTTTAACCTTTACAGACAAAAGAAATGCTAGATTTACTGACGGCACTTTATAAACACCCTGTGCCATCGGCTAATGGCTCTGTCACTCTACAGCTGGTAAGTTCTCACTACAAAGACGCAATGATATTGGTGCATTTAGACGTCTCTCACACACTTGAGAATTTCCCACAAGGAAGCTGCAATCGAATGGCTGACTAGGGGTAAACCTAGAGAGTTGTATGTTACCCAAGTTTAGCAACTGTAGCATGTGAATTCAGCAGACCAAACGGGCAGTTATTGGTAAACGTGTCAATGGCCCTTCAATTTCTGTACTATAATGAACATAACTTAACGTCACATTAATGGGCATTTCCTCAAAATATTTCCAACGTCAACAAGTCTGCGTAACTTAATGAGGGACAGTCATTCAGAGTGGTTTCCATGTAAAATGGTTCATTGTAGCGAATCGTGAACTGTTAGAAATAAAGATTCAGGTTCATTTTCCGTCTATCAAGGTACCAACAATCTAAATGTTCTCTCATTTAGAGATTTAAGGTCTAATTGTGAACCTTAAATTGAAAGTACATATTTGTACCGTTTCATAACTTTCCTAACTTTTTTTTTGGGAATGTTGTTTCTCAATCTGTCAAATTCAACAAAGACTGAATAATTATGCTTAAAATCTGCAGACAAATGTCATCTAATAACTTGTTTATGTGGTTTGTGACACACTGTTATCTATAAACACGGACAGACGAATGCCACATAGCTGAAAACAGCAATACGGAAGTTTAACTATACTTAGTATTCCTATAAATAAGAGTATGTCTATCCTTGCACTCTAACTGGCAACCCGAAAGATGCTTTAACTCTTGTCAAACATATTTACAGCACTAAACATATTTAAACCCTGTACATAATTGCATCAATCATCTTATCCATGCCATGGAGGGAAGAGGGGGTGGTTTCCAGGCATATTTAACCTGATATCAGTACAATGTCGTCTTAAGAATGCTGACATATGCAGTTATGTATAGGGTTTAAATATGTTTAGTGCTGTAAATATGTTCAACGTTTATTCTTATTATGTCAGTACGATGTCATTTCTTTCATAAAACATCTTATGTCAGGTGGCGAGAACCGACATAAGCACTTAAAATGAATGCGTTATGAAGCCCTTATGTAGGTAGCCTTCAAATAAAGTGTTACCAAATTTTATTATAGTGGTCGTGACAGGCGCCAGGATTAGTGATGTCTACACCACAAATATAACCATTTTATTCACGACCCAAAACCACCGATGAACCTACACACGTCTTCTGAGTTTTACATGGAATTTTGATTATGGTAAAACTGAGACATCTGAAAAAATATCTTTTCTTAGAAGACTAGTTTGCCCCACGATTTGCTGCAGGTACTTCTCCACCATCAACGTGTTTAAAAATACCAAGATCTTCTTTCAGGAAACGAATCAGGCAGATTTTCATTTCTTGTAATAACTTTCTGGGAGGGAGTTTTTAGAGGCTTCAGACATCTGATTTCCATCCTCACCACTGTGAACAATTCTCATTGTACGTTTCTCTTGAATGGTGTGTTTCACACCGAACCACTCTGAATGACCTGTTTACATCATAACCCTTTCATTCTGCAGAAGTTTTGAAATATATGGGCTTTTTTGCAGTGAACAGCATCATTAATGGTTACTGATTACTATTAAAACACAAAACAGGTAGTTGCAATCTGATGACGTAACAATGTTACATGTATAAGATCACCTGCAAGTAACCAATCAGGTTCCTGTGTGTCCTTCCATGAGGGAGAACAGCTACAAATTGGGAGTGAGGTGCCATTCATCTGTGGCCACACCCCCTCCTCAATGAGTAAAGGGTCAGGGGTGAGTCATTGACCAGCCTGAGTTTTCTGGAAAACCTCGACTGCACTAAACTTAAAATGAATACTAATCCATGCACTGTGTGGTTGTACTGTAGGTGCCAGAAACACCTGCATTGTATCTACACTTGTTGGCCATTTTATCCGAAGCATCTACCATAAGTGCCGACTATGCCCATCTGTTCCTGCCCCATTTATCAGCCCCCTTCAGCACCATTCAGCAATGGAAAGAGACCCCCATAGGACTAGTCTCATAGGGCCAGATGTAATAGGGACAACTATGCATGGGTGGGATTTTAAGCTCATTAGGGTGGGAAACACCCTAGTGTGACATTTGTAATCAAGAAGGTGGAGCTCAAAATAGACGTTAATGGTACTTTATGGACAGCAAGCCTATCATTAGCACATGGCCGGAATGTAAGTTAGCATGGCTAAGAAGTCCCCTCCAAAAAACATTACCGCTTGCAATTGAAAAGCAGTTCTTCTAGAAAGCTGTAGACACTTCATAAGATAATTTGTGGGTTCTTTAGTAAAGACAATAGTTCTAGCACCCTTTTTAGATTGGGCAGGGGTGCCCAAACCTGGTCCTAGAGATCTACCACCCTGGAGATCTAACACATCTGACTCTGATGCCCATTACCAGGATCAGCTGTGCTAGATTTGGGTTGAAGCCAAACCTGCAGGGTGGTAGATCCAGGACCCCTGCTGTAGAGTTTTGCTAGTTTGCTCTGCTTGCATTATTGGTTACTTCAGGTGTGAAAAGAGCAAGGACTAGAGGAGTTTGGGGCAGGCCTATGAAGAAATTGATTCTGGTTTCATTGTAATCCAATACCAGAAGTTTCACAGGTTGTCCCTGAATATCAACTCTCATTGCAAGATCACGTCTGGGCCAACAGGACTACCAAAGGACCACTGTTGACCACGTATTATCAGGGCAGTGGGTCATTCTTTGCATAATCAGTATTTGTAAATCTACAAGGTAGGTATTGCTGATAAAACGGCCAATGAGTGTAGGCATAAGATGTGTATTTACGCTGTTAACACATAAAACACTGTACTGTAAACTAACCCTAATGAAACTAGGCTAAACCAAACCCAAAGCTAGAGCTTAACTAATCTAAACTGTGTGAAACTGACCTCAAGCGTAACAGTGGAAAGGCACTAACAGTGCACTAATGCACTAACATGCTTCTCCTTGTGGTTTCTTGAATAGAAACAGTCAAGCTGATTATTACATATGCAGTTTTTTCTCACGCTGAACTGGTGAACCAAAGTGGTATTGGTCAAAAGTACCTTAGGTTTTGGCCAGAGTCGGCTTTCTGACCAAAGATGTGTGCTAAACGAAACTATCATGTCTGTACTCTAGTCTTAACTGGACTTCGATTACTAAGGATGTAGTGATTTTAACACCGTGTCATTCAAACAGAACGTTTGAAACAGCGTATAGAAATATAAGGTCCCACTTTATATTAAGTGTCTCTAATAACTGTGTAGTTACTCATGAATAACATATCCAACAACACTGTAACTACTGATGATTGAGTCGATGTTACAAAAGTGCCGCGTATGTAATTACACATGAGTATCGGCTTCAGTTTTGCCTCATGTAATTACACAAGTGTGTCTTTTGCACCAAAACGCTCTTCATCATATTCTTCATCACTTAGCGACCTTCAAAAGGTGGGCGTCGTATGAGGCTGGACCTTTCTTCTTTCCATTCAAATAAACGGGTAATATCATTTTAAACCCTTTATAATCAAAGAAGCTGGGAAAACCGAAACGTACCCTGAGAATAAGAGGTTAAGATACACTTGTGTAACTGCATGAGGCAAAACTAAAGTTGATACCCATGTGTAATTACATAAGCTGTATGGCTGCAGTCCATCTGTAACACTGACTAAATCATTAGTAGTTACGCTGTTGCTGCATATGTTGTTTACATGTAACGACACAGTTATTAGAGATGGTTACGTCCCCCTCAGATGCAGCTAGGGATACTTAATATAAATCAAAAGAAAAGAGAAAGAATAACAAACCATTCAATACACAAAACAATAACTAAATAAAGCCCAACCAGCCACAAAGGTGGACGATGGACGGTGCCAAAGAAATAAACAAACAAACAAAAAAAAAAACAAATCTAACCTACCTAACCATGAATCTCACCCTGTCCCAAAATACAGCGGGTGGCACTGTGTCTAGACAATCCAGCGACTATAATGAATGCACATATATAGGCGCGCCCAACTTGCCTGTCCACACTTTGCTCTGGAAAGGGGAGAAAAACAAAGAGAGAGAGAGAGAGAGAGAGAGAGAGAGAAAGAGACGGAGGAACTACGGCTGACTTTCAAACATGCTAAATGCTCTTCTCATAACCGGCCACAGGTGAATCCTTTTATCCGCCAAGGCCCGTCCCACAGCAGGAATCAGCCACTCCCGATTGGTGGAGAGGAGAAATAAGCACAGCCAAGCATCCAAGGTCCACAATTATCCATCATGCGCACAGCTGCACCTGATCTGGTTGGGCAAGAAAATAGAAAGGAAACAAATGTGGAACACTGGCACGTAACAGAGACACTTAATACAAAGTGGGACCGAATATAAACCTGTAGAGATGAAGGAGAGGCAGGACTTTTCCCACGAGAGCAAGGTCGATGAAGACTCCTATAACAGTAAGGGTACAGAGTTTGCCCTTTAAATGACTGTTGTTTTTTTCCTTCTGAGCAGCCTATAAACTGTTTTTTACATTCAAATCCTTTATTTATCTGAGCCTAACTATGCTGTGCAGAGTCGAGTTAGGGCTCTGTAGCATTTCTAACGCATAAAATACACCTTAGAAGTAAAACATGGCATGGAACGACGTGGGAGACCATTTCTAACCTTTGTTTACCAGGAATGCACTTCAAATTTGCCACCGTGCATTTCGTGTATGATAGCGTCCTGCTCACCATGGAAACCTTTGTTCTTTTTCTTAGATCCCGTATTTTATAGCTCCTGATCCAAAGGCTTTACCATCCATACCAGAAAGTGTGAGTGCATCTTCACGTCTGTCTGCCAGTCTATCCACCTATCCACTCATTAATACACCCTGATTCTGACTCTAATGTTGCTGTGAGTGCGCAGAAACGACAGAACTGACCCTGTTTGTGTGTGTTTAGAGGAACCTGACGGAGCTCGTCGTGGCTGTAGACGTGGGGAACCTGCTGCAACTGTATGCTAGCATGTTGTTTGAGAGACGCATCCTCATCTGCTGCAGTAAACTCAGCACGGTGAGCCTTTCAACAGCCCTTATCACCTCTGACTGAGTGAACAGCACTTAAAGGAGAAGCAAATAACAAGGGGTTAATGATGAACCTGAGCTAAGAGCAAGGACGCTGTTAGTGGGTGGGGGTGTTGAGGGGGGCTGCAGTGCAACCTTCTTTCAGGACTGCAATAATATCATAACATCAGTAATAATAAAATGTTCTGAGCTTTAGAAGAAGGTGAGCTGTGTGCTGGTTTAAAGCAGAGTTTCAGTTTCTATATTTTTCCACAATCTGCAGTAGCTCTACTTTCAGCACAGTGACCCGACAGCTGACCACTTCCACGCGCAAGTGCAAGGAGAGGAAGTCTATACAGAGTTATAGGCTGCTTATAAGCACTCAAAGCAGCCTAATATTGTTTTTTTTAAAGTTAAAAATAAGTTAAGTGATACTTTATTAGTCCCACAAACGGGGAAATTCCACCTCCGCATTTAACCCCATCCGTGAAGTGAAACACCACATACACACTAGTGAATAGACACACACTAGGGGGCAGTGGGCAGCCCTATCCACGGCGCCCGGGGAGCAGTTGGGGGTTAGGTGTCTTGCTCAAGGACACCTCAGTCATGTGCTGTCGGCCCTGGGGATCGAACCGGCGACCGGCAACCTTAGATGATTATTAAAAATCGTGCACTTTTGAGGACAAGGTTAGGTTCATTTCAGGACAACTTCAAACAGAGATGTCCACAGATTGCCTGTTAGGTTCCGTCCCCCATGGAAACCAGGAGTAAACAACAATTATAGTGAGTGGTATCATCCTCAACTGGTCCAACAGCCGTCTTGCTCTAAGTCTCAAGGTTACGTACCCATGATAGAGAAGCACAGGACAAGCACACAACATTCTACGATGAGCTGACAGAAGGACTGTTCTTATATCATCAGCCACTCTATGCATTCAGGAGTTTACAATTAACCACAATCCAACAACGTTACTAAGCCACATATCAACAATCGGATTGGTCAAAAAGTTCATCCTGAACGAAAAAGCAGAGCGATGATGTGTATCAGTGGTTTGGTGCGTCAGTTAGATGTATATATTGCTGTGTCCATCCATCCATCCATCCATCCATCCATCCTCTAAGCCGCTTCTCCGTCAGGGTCGCGGGGGGTGCTGGAGCCTATCCCAGCAGTCTTCGGGCAGAAGGCAGGATACACCCTGGACAGGCCTCCAGTCCATCGCAGGGCAGACAAACAGACACAGACAGTCACTCACACCCAGGGGCAATTTAGTATGTCCAGTTGGCCTGACTGCATGTCTTTGGGCTGTGGGAGGAAACCGGAGGAAACCCACGCAGACACGGGGAGAACATGCAAACTCCACACAGAGAGGACCCCAGTCACCCGGCCGGGGAATCGAACCCAGGCCCCCCTCGCTGTGAACACATTGGCATGTATTGAATTACTTTTAACCCAGAAATATGAAGAAATCGCATACGATGACATACAGTTGCAGGCATAAGTTTGGGTGCCCCTGGTTTTCTAAGCGGAACTAAGTAAACGCGTTGTCTACACGGGGACTAAAACATAAAACATGTTTTATATTTTATCTTTAATATATTTAGTTTTTTTCCTCAATGTGTTAAACTCAGCTAATTAGTAGAAATCGTTCCAAAATGTGCAGAAAAAATACCATATTTAATTCAGTTCTCTGCATTTTATTAACTTATTTTCACTTAAAGAATCAACTAAACGTCTCATTTGATCAGGGCGTGTTTTGCATGTGCCTGTATATTGTGCATGGACTGATTAGCTAGATTAGCAAGGTTATCTTAGTGTTGAGCTGCCTTTGTAAGTGGTAACTGGATGTCAGACACGCATGTTGAGAATTGGTGTGAACTTGGTAAAACTGATATGAAACTGATATGAATTCACACTCTCAAGAACTTCCTCCAGTCCAGAGGAAACACCTCATAATATGAATATAACATGGGGAAGTGGGGGAGGGCCGAACTTCAGAGCCTACTGTAGACTGGAGGTTGTCCTGAAGGGGGACTCAGCCTAGCCTGTTTTCTGGCTAGTCTCATGGGAACACGAGTCAATCAGTAAATGTGTCAATCGGTTGCAGGTGAAATAAAATATGTTACAAACATAACTGCATGGCGAATTGGCAGTTATGCTGAAAATAAATTTTATTCTTGTAGAAATTAACATAGCAGGTCAATTCAATCCATTTTATCAGTGTGCTTGACCCCTTAAATTCCTGGGCCTTTTACATCCTTGTTGCACCTCCATGTTTCTACAGTGGCATTTTTACGCTCAAACTGCGGCTTGAATTTGGTGGCGCTGTAGCACCAATTGTAAGAAAAAAGAAGAATCAGTCATGGCTGATGGTGCTGGCTGACCATTTTGCGTTTCGAGAAGTTTGAGATCCCAGAATTTGATGGATTTGTGGATTGAACATATTATTTAGCACAAGGTAAAACAAGGAAAGGTGAAACATCAAATCGTCAAAGAAGCAAAAAACATGTAGAAGCAAAACGAAACCTGGACAGGCACCATAGGTTCTGCTACACACTTGGAAAGGGAGGGGTGAGGGAGTGGGATTCAGTTGCAATCTGCTACCTCACCGCTAGATGTCAGCAAATCCTACACACTGCGTCTTTAAGCCAAAATCTATTTTACATATACATGTTTACCTCTGGGAGCGGCACGGTGGCATGGAGAGTAGCGCTGTCGCCTCACAGCAAGGAGGGCCTGGGTTCGATTCCCCAGTCGGGCGGCCAGGGTCCTCTCTGTGTGGAGTTTGCATGTTCTCCCCGTGTCTGTGTGGGTTTCCTCCGGGTTTGGAGTCCAATGACATGCAGTCAGGCCAATTGGACATGCTGAATTGCCCCTGGGTGTGAGTGACTGTCTGTGTCTGTCTGTCTGCCCTGCGATGGACTGGTGGCCTGTCCAGGGTGTATCCTGCCTTCTGCCTGAAAACTGCTGGGATAGGCTCCAGCACCCCCCGCGACCCTGACGGAGAAGCGGCTTAGAAAATGGATGGTTGGATGTTTACTTCTAGAAGCTCTCCTGCACGCTGTTCTGAACATGTGCTCATGATTTCATGGTGATGTGGTTCTCTAGCCCAGTCTCAGACTCAAATCCAGACCTAGGACATGTTTTTCTGTTTTCATCTTTAACTTGTCTTAGCCATCGGTCTCGCCAAATTATTGAAGAGTGCAGACTCAAATTATCAATATGTTTAAATGTCTATAAAATAATGCTTCTAACACTATGACTACTTTAAAAAATGTAATTAATGAAAGGGCTTTTTGCATCATGAAAAGGTTCTACAGGCTGATGGAGAATGTGCTGTAGATGGTTCTATATAGAATCTTTTTGAAAATTATTCCATGTAGCACTGAAAGGATTCTTCTATTATGACAGAGTCAAGCTTGTAACAGTAGAAGAACTATTGTGGATGCTATATAGAACCCTTTTCAAAATGGTTCTATGTAGAATCATGAACAGTCAAAGAACCCTTTGCATGGTTTAATGGTTCTTCAGATTCACGGACAACGTGGTGTAGAAGGGGCTGTATAGAATCTTTCTGAAAATGGTTCCATTTAGCACTCAATAGGTTCTTCTACTGTTACAGTGTCAAGCTTGTAACAATAGAAGAACCCTTTTGGGTACTATACAGAACCCTTTTCAAAATGGTTCTATGTAGAACCATGAACACTCAAAGAGCCCTTTGCACAATTTAATGGTTATTTGCATCATGATAGTGTCCATCAGATTGATGGTGAATGTGCTATAGATGGTTCTATAGAGAACCTTTTTGAAGGTTTTCTTTCCATATTGCACCGAAAGGTTCTTCAGTTGTTACAGTGTCAAGATTATAGCTATAGAACAACCCTTTGGGTGCTAAATAGAGCCGTTTTCAGGAATGTTCTATGTAGAACCATTTATAGCACATTCATGCAATTTTCTATCAATCTGATGAACTCTTTCATGATGCAAATGACCCTGTACGAATGCGAAGGGTTCTTTGAGTGTTCATGGTTCTGTGTAGAGCCATTTTCTTTACTCTAGAACCCTTGAAGAACCGTCTTTTTTAATAGTGTGGTAGTCGTTTGCTGTGACATGAATTGCTAATAAATACTGATTAAGGTGCACTTCTTACTTTTGGGACCTTTCCCCTCTCAGACCACTGATTTGAGTCAGAGAACCCTGATTTAGGGCATTTATTAGAACTGGACTACGGTCATGTGGTGGGAATGGCAGCCTAGACAAGCTGTGGCCGGTGATGCTAAATATCCTGAGCTGTTATATCTTCTGTTCTCGTCCTGCAGCTGACGGCGTGTGTGCATGCATGTAGCGGCATGCTCCTCCCCATGTACTGGCAACACATCTTCATACCGGTCCTGCCCCCACACCTCCTCGACTACTGCTGGTGAGAACCTGCACACTCACTCTGCCCTGCTGAGCCTTTTGGGTGGTGTCTGACAATCTGTAGGACTGTTCTGAAGTGTCCTTCCTGAGATTTGTCATAATTAATGCGTAAAATCTGCAGTTTTTAGCGAGTATCTACACATCAACCAAGCTCACAGCAGTTCGGCCCTGCTGATTGGAGCGTCTTGGCATTAACACCTGGGTCGAGTCGCACAGTCAATGCATTCAATAGTGATTAGTGTATAAAGATGGAACATGAATTAGCTTAATGTTACCATGACAACCAAATCAGACAGATCCTTAGAGAATTACCGCGCCTTGAGTTTTCCGGTGAACTTAAACGCTGGAATTTCAGTGTCAGACTGATAACGGCAAATAATATCTATTGACCACTGATCTGTAAATATATGGTTCTGTGTTCTGCAGCGCTCCGATGCCGTACCTTATTGGAGTTCATTCCAGTCTAATAGAGGTACTCATCTATAGTCTATTACCAGTAAATCTCTCTCTCTCTCTCTCTCTCTCTCTCTCTCTCTTATGTGCAAACCTTCCCTCTCCTTACACTTTTGGAATCAAGACTAACTTTGTACAAATGCAAATGACTATCTTATTTTTTCCTGAACTAACAGTATTTAAACGTTTGTGTGCGCATTGATTGGATGGTTGTAGCTCGGTCAGTGCTGGAACTCGTGCATGACCTCGATCCATGCTGTGTTATGAGCGGTGTGTATTTGTGTGTATTGTCTTATCAGAGAGTGAGGAGTCGTGCTCTGGAGGACGTGGTCATTCTGAACGTGGACACCAACACTATGGAGTCTCCTCACGATGACCTCAAGAAGCTCCCATCAGACGTGGTATTGCATCCGTCACTTCTCTTAATAATCCACCAATCATGTGTGTTAAATGCCCATCATGTCTAGTGACCACACCCATTAATAATTAACCCATAATTAACCCTTCAGTCCATCAACCTGTTCTGTTAACAATCCATCGATCCCCCCGATTAATTATCCATCATTCAGTCCCATTAATTATCCATCAATCCTTCTTGTTTACTATCCATCAATCTCTCCTTTTAATGATCCGTCAATATCTATTAATTACCCATCAATTGTTCTATTAATCATTCAACAATCACCCCTAATAATTATCCACCAACCACTCCTGTGAATTATTCATTATTTATTCATGTTCGTTATCCTTCGATTATGTCAATTAGTGATCCACCACCACAACCCCATTAATAATCCATCAACACCTCCATCCATCTCTCCTGTTAATTATCTGTCAGTCATTATCTATTAATCATCCACCAATCTCATTTATTAATCATCAGTTACTCATAATAATTGCCCAGCTCAATTTATAATTCATTAATTACTCGTACTAATAGCCCATCAGTCACTTCTGCTGATTATCCACCAGTCACTCCTAATAATTCTCCACCAGTCATTTCTATTAATAATATGAAACACCAGTGTTTGGAGACGAGTGCTTCAGGTCACTGTGACTGAGTTTACTAGAGCTCCTTCTCATGTATGTGTGGTTGACTGTGTGGCTTGAACATCTTTATGCTAAAGACGTTTGGGTGTGTGCGTGGTGTTTGTGTGTTGTTTTGGGTGGGTGTTTGTGCCTTTGTGGTTTGGTGTATGTGTCTGCTTGCAGGTCACAGCTCTCAAAGTGCGTCTGAAGCGTCAGTCGACGTCTCCAGGTGCTGGTGTGGCTCGGGCGTTTCTCAGAGCTCAGGCTCTGCTGTTTGGAGGCTACAGAGACGCCTTAGTCTACTCTACTGTGAGTTACAGCACATTGTCTCTCTAATATCATCAAATACAGCGATACAGACCTTTCTGCAGTGTGGACAATGCAGTGCATGCATTTAGAGACCTTCTTGTAGTGGGGTGTCTGGGGGGTCTTGGGTGGCCCCCTTCCTGGTCCATAGTGTTGCTCCATAAGCCACTTCCCCTATGCCCCTCCTTCTAGGTATCCTTGCACGATTCTTTTGACCTCCAGGTGTCTGTTGACACATAGTTTCCAGTGTCCGCTTTGAGGGACACATTCCCAAGGTAGACTTTGCTCCATGTGGTCAGTCCAAATTTGCCAAAAAACATCTAGATGACCCCCAAGACTTTTGAGATAATATTCTGTGGGTTGATGAGGTGTAACTTTTTGGTAGACATAGGTCCCGTTACATATGGCATGAAGCTAATGCTGCATTCCACCATCAGAACATCATGCCAACAGTGAAACATGGTGATGGTAGTGTGATGGTTTGTGGCTGCTTTGCTCCTGCAGGACCAGGACAACTTGTTGTAATTGATGCAACCATGAATTCTGCTCTATATCAGAAAATCCTGAAGGAGAATGTTCACACTGTGTAGCGATCATCTCTGCATCTCCTTGCATTTGTCCTGCAACTTTGGGAGTGAAGATAACATCTGTTTGGAGGTTGCAATTATGTATGGAATTTCCTTCCCTTTGATGGACAAGAGGGATACAACATTATAGTTCCCAGAGTCTGCTTTGTCTCCTGATGCTGACAATAATCTCATCATCAGTCTTCATGAAGCTTTTACATCAGTAGACCAGAGGGAGTTTGATTTGTGGTAGTTTGACTCGACTCACCTTTATGGCGGTGAAGGAACTACTGAGAGTCATCTGAGTCAGCATGATGTTGCATCTGCCTTGGCTCTTCTGGAATGTGCATCTATTTTTGCCCATCAATCAATGTCACTTTGCCTAGCATAGACCTGTTTTGGCAATAACTTGTTCAATTCCTGTGTCAGTATTGTCAAACTAGTCCTTGGCTAACTTTAGCATATCCCAATATGCCTCAATGAAACTGATAAAAGAGCTTTGGACAAGTTTGAACAAGTCCTTGTGTCTTATGTTCTCCAAGGTTCTTAGTGGTGAGCCTAGAGCTGTTTTGCTTCCTCCTGTTTGGTGTCAATCTAATACACATTGTGGAGCAAATAAGATAGTGTTTAAATAGTGTTTTGTCCAGGATTATGATTCCAGTACAAAAGACTTAAACAGAGAACACACAGTGTGCTTATTTTATCCTTATTGATTTTATTTGATCTTTTTTAGCCCCTTAATAATATCCCCACCCTGCAGGAGGCATCATAACATCAACAGTAAAGTCTGCCTTCCAGTTGAAGAGCCTGATCAGATCTTTTCAGATATGAGGACCCACTTTAAATTAGTGACGTTAAGTGGTTTTATGACCCATGACAAACAACAATATCCCATTTTTCTCAAAGCAAATCTGTCTCTGTCTGTAGGGAGGACCCGTGGCATTCAGTGAAGACCTGTTCCTCACCCACAAATCTCAAAGCATGAAGCAGTTCCTCGAGAGTGCTGTTCACCTGCAGTTCTTCAAGCAGGTATGCAGTCAGCCTTGCAGCAGCTCCTGAACTTAGACATGAGCATGTGTGATGTAGGAGGCATAGGTGTGCTGGAAGGATCCACTTACAGGTTTAATGCAAAGTTCAGCGATTTTAAAAACAGAGCCCAAGAACATGCAGGGGTCAGACACCAGATAATCCAAAACATTACCATCAAAACAGCCCAAAGAGACAAAAACCCAGGCAAACAAGCGACAGGACAAAAAGTAGAAGGCTAAAGATAAAGATGAATAAAAATAACTGGCAATGCTTCACAAAGAAGACAAGTCTGGAGAAGTGTATGTGTAGGACAGGTAGTCAGTGAAAGGGAAAACAGGTG
Source organism: Pygocentrus nattereri (assembly GCF_015220715.1). Lineage (NCBI taxonomy): Eukaryota > Metazoa > Chordata > Actinopteri > Characiformes > Serrasalmidae > Pygocentrus > Pygocentrus nattereri. Next base: position 33,730,984 of record NC_051222.1, on the reverse strand, counting down.
TGGGGAATGAGTGACAGTCTAGTGTTCAGCGGATGATGACCTCTGGTGTCCAAAGTTGGTATTGCTACTGACAGCATGACCTCCAGTGTCCATACAGGGACCAATACAATGTTCCCACCGTGTTAGAACCAGAAAAGGCCACGTTCTACATTTATATTAGATTTTCCCCCCCCTCTGAGCTCCATTTGTACAGAGCCCTGCTGGTGACATCCCGTATGAATAAAAATAATGTGTGGCCACAATTTAGTAAGGTGTGGGAACGAGACCCTAAAGTGTGGCCAAGACTTAGTAAGGTGTGGGAATGACATCCTAATGCATGGCCACAACTTAGTAAGGTGTGGGAATGACATCCTAATGCATGACCATGACACAATAATTCATGGGAACGAGATCCTAATGTGTGGCCATACCTTTGTAATGTGTGGGAACGAGATCCTAATGCACGGCCACAACTTAGTAAGGCATGAAAATGAGACAAGTCTTGACCATAGCTTAGTAAGGCACGATCTTCCCCCGTCTTATTAAGTCATGGCCGCGAATTAATTATCTCCTTCCCGCACCTTACTAAGTTGCGGCCACATGTTAGTTTTATTTATACGGGATGTCACCAGCAGGGCATCATACATTTATGATGTTTGTGTAGATTTATGTGCCAAAAACAGTCATAATTAATTTATTAAAATACCTTTGTGACATCACAAAAACAATGCATTCAAAACAGGCTGTTTTGCATTTTTTCATAATTACTTCATTAATCATTAATTTAGCTCTGACCAGCACACAAAATTTAACACTCACACACACAGTCCATAACGGGTGAGCGCTGGGTTCCCTGGCTGCATGGGAATGTAATGCCTCCATGCTGCCACCCAGTGTTCAACTGTGTTATTTTGATTGCGTTCAAATGGCTCTCTCATATCTCTATATCTATCTATGTGAATATGAAAAATTTCAAAATATAAGTGTTAAATGGATAATATTTAAATGTCTAAAACAATATAATGTTGTAAATTACATATTGAAAAGATTACATTATATTACACATAATATAATATAGTATAATACCATATATAATGGTCATATTTCATATTTTTAACATTTAAAGAAGGTGTCACTTTATATGGTCAATTTAGGTCATTTATGTTTTATATCTACTTTTACGTGTTAATATTAATTATCTAATGAAATACTACCTCCATATTATTAATAAAATCATATTTTATAACATTAACATGGCTACAGAACTAAGTAGAGAGTTATATTATATTATATTATATTATATTATATTATATTATATTATATTATATTATATTATATTACCTATCACAGCACCCATGCAACCCAGAAGGATAATCGGCTTAGATAATATGTGCGTGTGTGTGTGTGTGCATTATATTGTATTACAATAACAATATTGTGTTTTATTAGGCTATATGTAATTACCACTATAATATTGTACATGTGTCTGAATGCTTCCAGTTTATTGACTGGCGTCTGGAGATGCTGAACCAGGGCAAAGAACCAGACGATCTGTTTGAGGAGGAAATACTGCAGTGTGGAGCGTCATCAGGTGTGTGTGTGTGAGTGTGTGTGTGTTTGACTCTGTATAAATGTATGCATATGAATGTTTACATGCATTTGTACATAAATTCAGTAAATCATGCATTCTAAACATTTTGTTCTTTGTTCCCCATAATAGGCGGCTCCAAATCGTACCAGCAGTGGGTGGGCAACCTGAAGGTCAGTTTTATTCTTTAAGTTACACAGTAACATATGGATAAAAGAATTTCATTATTTATGACTTGTCTTAAATTTATGACATCTTAAAATTTAATGTGGTAACACTTTCTATGAACACCAAGTTTGTAAGCATCTATAAGCACATGTATAACATGTTATAATGCATTCATAAGGCATCATAAACATAGCTATAACTATAAAAATGCATTACATGTTATAGCCACATTTATTATGCATTATGAATTGTTACCATAATGCATTATAAGTACTGCTAATGACAAATTATAAGAGTTCATAAGCTGTATTAATCCACTCTCAGTAAAGTGAAGCGTACTGGACTAAAGCCTCCTCCAGTGTTAAGACTGAGGCTTCAAGTTGAAGTATTTACTGAAGGATTTACTGAAACACTAAAACACAATAAAGCTCATTACAGGCTTCAAATGTCAGAGTTTAAACTAGAGCTGCCCTCAGAGTTTCACCCAATGTGGGAAAATCAATGTTCACCACTGTTAATGTGCACCACCATTAGCCTGGCACTAACTTAACACTGCATATCTGATAGAACGCCAGCAGGAATCAGCATCACTGTAGTGTAGTGTAGTGTTACAGAGCGAAGGGTTCACTTGACATTAGAACCAGTGAGGGAACAAATTACAATGACAGCACTGTACAATCTCGCCTCTCGAAGCCTTGACTCCACTGTGACTTTCCGGCTCAAATAAAATTCTGGAAATATCAGGGCATAATATTTCTAGCTATTCCAAGCTTTGGCAATGACAGTATAACGTTATTAACACCACTTATAATGCATTATATTAACAATTTATAATATACATAAACATGGCTGTAAAGTGTAATTCAATGTAATTCATTTTTAGAAATATTTATAACCATGTATATAAAGCCTTATGAATGCATTGTAACATGTTATAAATGTGTTTATAGCTGCTCACAAATGTGACATTCATAGAAAGCGTTACCTTCAACAGTAGTTAAAACATTTTTCCGGACATTAAAATGAAGCCATGAGCTCTTACTACCGAGAACTGAGATCTTACATGTTGAAACATAATTCACGTTAAATAGGTGTTTTTAACATGGAAAAAAATGTTCAAATGTAAAATTCCATTTTCTACTAGTACTAATGAAATGTTGCTTGCTAATATTGAATATCTGATATCAAGAAACAGTTTTAGATTAAAAACCTAAAACAGCTTTCCACTGTAACTCACTACCAACCTGTATTAAAGTTATTTAAGCAAAAGCACAGTGATTATTGTGTGTTATGGAATAAAATCATGCCTGTGATTTGGTTGCTGTACATCGTCACAGTCATAATGCTGTTCATAGTAATGAACCATCTGAAATGCTATTACTTTTTACACAACAATTTTAAAAAATAGTCAAAAAAGTGAAGCAAAGGAGCCAAAAACTGATTTCTTATGCATGTATATTGGCCATTTCTTTCTCCACCAAAAAGTAGGTCCAGCACAGGTGGTGTGTTGATATGCAACATAGTAATAATGTATTTATCCATTCATCTGGTTTTTGATTCATTAAAGTATGGGTGAAGTAAGCAGCAGCTTAGAGTAAACAATTCATGCTGTCAACTAATGAGATCATGTGATCAGAACTAACTGATAAGCCATACACGGCTGTATAAAGAGATGATTCAGTCACGGATGTTTGCAGAATCTGTCATTTAGAAAGCGCAACAATATCCGCACCTGACCTACCAGTGAGATCTTTCAAACACATACACAATAAATATCATCTGAAATGAATAACCGACTCTAAATGTAGGTATTGTGATATAAACCGAGTCTGTTCTACAGTTTCTCATTAGGCTGAATGAATAACCGACTCTAAATGTAGGTATTGTGATATAAACCGAGTCTGTTCTACAGTTTCTCATTAGGCTGAATGAATAACCGACTCTAAATGTAGGTATTGTGATATAAACCGAGTCTGTTCTACAGTTTCTCGTTAGACTGAATGAATAACCGACTCTAAATGTAGGTATTGTGATATAAACCGAGTCTGTTCTACAGTTTCTCATTAGACTGAATGAATAACCGACTCTAAATGTAGGTATTGTGATATAAACCGAGTCCGTTCTACAGTTTCTCGTTAGGCTGAATGAATAACCGACTCTAAATGTAGGTATTGTGATATAAACCGAGTCTGTTCTACAGTTTCTCGTTAGACTGAATGAATAACCGGCTCTAAATGTAGGTATTGTGATATAAACCGAGTCTGTTCTACAGTTTCTCATTAGACTGAATGAATAACCGGCTCTAAATGTAGGTATTGTGATATAATCCGAGTCTGTTCTACAGTTTCTCATTAGGCTGAATGAATAACCGACTCTAAATGTAGGTATTGTGATATAAACCGAGTCCGTTCTACAGTTTCTCATTAGACTGAATGAATAACCGGCTCTAAATGTAGGTATTGTGATATAATCCGAGTCTGTTCTACAGTTTCTCATTAGGCTGAATGAATAACCGACTCTAAATGTAGGTATTGTGATATAAACCGAGTCTGTTCTACAGTTTCTCATTAGGCTGAATGAATAACCGACTCTAAATGTAGGTATTGTGATATAAACCGAGTCTGTTCTACAGTTTCTCATTAGACTGAATGAATAACCGACTCTAAATGTAGGTATTGTGATATAAACCGAGTCTGTTCTACAGTTTCTCATTAGGCTGAATGAATAACCGACTCTAAATGTAGGTATTGTGATATAAACTGAGTCTGTTCTACAGTTTCTCATTAGGCTGAATGAATAACCGACTCTAAATGTAGGTATTGTGATATAAACCGAGTCTGTTCTACAGTTTCTCATTAGGCTGAATGAATAACCGACTCTAAATGTAGGTATTGTGATATAAACCGAGTCCGTTCTACAGTTTCTCATTAGGCTGAATGAATAACCGACTCTAAATGTAGGTATTGTGATATAAACCGAGTCTGTTCTACAGTTTCTCATTAGACTGAATGAATAACTGGCTCTAAATGTAGGTATTGTGATATAAACCGAGTCCGTTCTACAGTTTCTCATTAGACTGAATGAATAACCGACTCTAAATGTAGGTATTGTGATATAAACCGAGTCCGTTCTACAGTTTCTCATTAGACTGAATGAATAACCGGCTCTAAATGTAGGTATTGTGATATAAACCGAGTCTGTTCTACAGTTTCTCATTAGGCTGAATGAATAACCGACTCTAAATGTAGGTATTGTGATATAAACTGAGTCTGTTCTACAGTTTCTCGTTAGGCTGAATGAATAACCGACTCTAAATGTAGGTATTGTGATATAAACTGAGTCTGTTCTACAGTTTCTCATTAGGCTGAATGAATAACCGACTCTAAATGTAGGTATTGTGATATAAACCGAGTCTGTTTTACAGTTTCTCATTAGACTGAATGAATAACCGACTCTAAATGTAGGTATTGTGATATAAACCGAGTCCGTTCTACAGTTTCTTGTTAGGCTGAATGAATAACCGACTCTAAATGTAGGTATTGTGATATAAACCGAGTCCGTTCTACAGTTTCTCATTAGGCTGAATGAATAACCGACTCTAAATGTAGGTATTGTGATATAAACCGAGTCTGTTCTACAGTTTCTCATTAGGCTGAATGAATAACCGACTCTAAATGTAGGTATTGTGATATAAACCGAGTCCGTTCTACAGTTTCTCATTAGACTGAATGAATAACTGACTCTAAATGTAGGTATTGTGATATAATCCGAGTCTGTTCTACAGTTTCTCATTAGGCTGAATGAATAACCAACTCTAAATGTAGGTATTGTGATATAATCCGAGTCTGTTCTACAGTTTCTCATTAGACTGAATGAATAACCGACTCTAAATGTAGGTATTGTGATATAAACCGAGTCTGTTCTACAGTTTCTCGTTAGACTGAATGAATAACCGACTCTAAATGTAGGTATTGTGATATAAACCGAGTCTGTTCTACAGTTTCTCATTAGACTGAATGAATAACCGACTCTAAATGTAGGTATTGTGATATAAACCGAGTCTGTTCTACAGTTTCTCATTAGGCTGAATGAATAACCGACTCTAAATGTAGGTATTGTGATATAAACCGAGTCCGTTCTACAGTTTCTCATTAGGCTGAATGAATAACCGACTCTAAATGTAGGTATTGTGATATAAACCGAGTCTGTTCTACAGTTTCTCATTAGACTGAATGAATAACCGACTCTAAATGTAGGTATTGTGATATAAACCGAGTCTGTTCTACAGTTTCTCATTAGACTGAATGAATAACCGACTCTAAATGTAGGTATTGTGATATAAACCGAGTCTGTTCTACAGTTTCTCATTAGACTGAATGAATAACCCACTCTAAATGTAGGTATTGTGATATAAACCGAGTCTGTTCTACAGTTTCTCATTAGGCTGAATGAATAACCGACTCTAAATGTAGGTATTGTGATATAAACCGAGTCTGTTCTACAGTTTCTCATTAGGCTGAATGAATAACCGACTCTAAATGTAGGTATTGTGATATAAACCGAGTCCGTTCTAGGACAGAATTATTTAACCCTGTTCCTGAAGCTTCAATAACCTCACATTAGCTATGACTGAGACAAATTCGTGGGCAGAGCATTGATAGATCCTGTTATTGTGAAATGTATGTTATGATGACGTTATGATGATGTGTTAAATGTTTTCCAGAAAGGAGGAGGTGCTCTGCTCCTGACTGTGAAGTCTAAGGCTCAAATGTGCAAATCTGTGAGTAACGTTTTAATCCGCACATGACAAACAGCTCCATTAATGCATGTTAAAACTTTTCACGAGACTCTTTCGTGCTCAGACATCTGAAGTTCTGCTCTGTTTCAGGTCACACATCAGAGCAGGCTTGGACTGAAGAACCTTATTTCATCAAAGGTGATGCTTTTTTTGGTGAAAACGTCTGGTTCTTCAAGGGTTCTTTAGGACAGAAAATGGTTCTGTATAGAAGCATGCTCACTCAAGGAACCCTTTCCATAATGAAAGGTTCTTAGTAAAGAAAATTGGTCTTTATAGAGCCATGAACACTAAAAGAACCCTTTGTATTCTTTAATTTAAAGAACTAACATGTTCTTTGCATTGTGAACGGGTTCTTCAGATTGATGGAGAATGTGCTGTAGATGATTCTGTATGGCACCAAAAAGGGTTGTTCCATTTCTACAACTTTGACACTGTAACACATAGCAGAACCCTTTATCATGCTATACAGAAGCATTTTCAAAAAGGTTCTATGTAGAACCATCTACAGTAAAGACTGCATCAATTGGAAGAACCCTTTCATACTTTCATATATATGTATATGGAGCATATTATTAATACATATCCATTCTTGCAGGAGCAGAAGGACTCTCACTCTATCCAGAGGGGCGGTTCTGTATGTGGCACACATACATATCGCCTCATCCAATCAGATTGCCTTCAGAACCGACTGCCAATCACACAGCATTTCGGGAAGGTGACTCCTCCCACACAGCTCAAAATCTTTTGTTTTCATGCATATTTATTATTGTAAATTATAGCTGTCATATTGGTGGAAAAGTAGCCATGTCTCAGAGTGAAGGCTGCAGCTGAAGTAGTGGAGGCCTTCTTAGCACCGGACCATGAAGGCTCCTCTTCAGTGTTCAGTTATGCACATTCAAGACCACCTGAGCAGACCACCAACACGTCTGCCTGCTGTAAGCGTTTAGATCTCACGTTCAAAAATGCTCAATTAAAATGTTCATTTCTTCACAAAGTCCGGAGCCACAGCATCTGGCCACGTTTCACAATTGAGATTGAGCAATGATCTCCCACATGGAGTGAAAGAAGATATTAGTAATGTTTCGTACTTGGTACCAAGGGAAATTTGTCATTCTGCTGCCGAACTATACCCAGTCTGGGAGCAGCACCTGGTCAGTGAGGGGTTTAATGCCTTGCCTAAGGGCACAACCAGGTATACCTAATCAGTCATGGGATTTGACCCTGCAACCTTCCTACCTCTAGGTTAGAAAGAGAAAGGTCATTTTTTTGCACCCCCACCCTGAACCCCTCCCCACCACCTAAAATGAGTCCTGGAGACCAGTTGAGACCAGTTTCTCAGGAAATGACAGCCAAGAAACACAGCCTGCTTCTTCTGCATCCTTAGCTTTGAGACATGGCACCTCTTCCATTGGTACCATTTGGTTTTAAGTATACATTTTTTATCATTTCATTATTAATCACTGTTTAAAATAAGTTAATAAATGCATAGAAATAGGATGAATAATCTAATTATACTTTAACACCTCATCTCATGAGAAATATTGGATATATTGACAAGATTTAAGATGATTTCATCTTGAATAGGTATGTTTACTGCTGTGCACCAAAACTGTGGAAATGTACTGTTTGCTGAACTACTCATTTAAATGCTTTGGGAAATATTAACAGTGCTTTTTATTCGATTCTGAAATTTGTATTTGATCATGATCCACACATGTGGTCTGACGGATAGCATGGATTGAGTAAATCCAGGTAAATCCAGGAGTACAGAGAGTGTTACTGACTGCAGGTAGGAAGACTGGCCAGTAGGGGTCTCTAACACAGTCATGTGACTCAGTTAAACGTCCACAGGAATGCAGATTAAACACAGTCTCAAATCAGCAGTTATACATGTCTATAGGCTCTAATAATAATAATAATAATAATAATAATAATAATAATAATAATAATAATGTGTGCTTTTGCTATCATAATAGTAATGATAATAAAATCTGGTATTACTAGAAATAATAACACAATAACATTATTTATGATCATTCAGTCAATACAGCTCATATGGATATGGGTGTTTTTGTGATGTCATAAAACAAAACATTTACATACATCCTATTCAGTCTACAGCAGTTTAGCTCCACCCACTCACACTGAAGTTACAGTGTTTCAGCTCAGATTACTCTTTGAATGAGGAACAGTAGATCCAACTGGAACAGAGCTCATTTACATACATCAGTTTTGAAGGCACAGCAAAGAGAGGTTGGAAAATGGCCATAAATGGGTTCCAGGGGGAAGAATAGCATAAAAATGCACAGTTACTATTTGCTGAATTGATCATATTGGGACAAAATGTAACATAAAATGTTGTCTGGGAAAAAGTTATAGCGCATTTTATATTTTATGCTGTTTTCGTTTATTTTCACTGAAAAAAGTCAACAGGACGTGTCAATTGAGCAGGGGTGCGCAAACATTTGTGATGTTATGGACTTGATTTACTTGAGGATTATGATTTAAACCTTTTTTATGGGGTTTTCAGTCCCGGCCTCGGAGGCCTATGCGCAAGAACACCAGCCCGCAATTGGAGGAGCTGCCACAAGACAACAGCAGCTATGGAGAGGAGAGGTGAGAGATGGACACAACGTCAGCTCGCGTTGTAATCACAGTGCAGTTTACATGCAGTACATGGGGCAGCCGTGGGCTGGAGGTTAGGGAACTGGCTGGAAGGTCGCCGGTTTGATCCCTAGAGCCGACAGTCCATGACTGAGGTATCCTTGAGCAAGACACCTAACCCCCAATTGCTCCCCGGGTGCCGTGAATAGGGCTGCCCACCTCTCCGGGCAAGTGTGCTCACTGCCCCCTAGTGTGTGTGTAATCACTAGTGTGTATGTGGTGTTTCACTTCACGGATGGGTTCAATTAAAGGAGGAATTTCCCTGTTTGTGGGATTAAAAAAGTATCACTTAACTTACAACAAGTCATTTGACCAAGGGCACCGCAACTGTATGTACAAGATTTGTTTGTTGGGGGGTGAGGGTCAAGTTCTCAAAAAACTGGAAAGGAACCCTCTTGAGGAACAATGTTAAACAGATGGTTATGTAAAAATTTGTTATGACTGTTTTTGTTATGTAAACTCACCAAACAGTGGACTTGTGTAAATGTTTGTGTGCAGTCAAATAGAGTCAGTCTCCAGTGCTGGTGACCTCCAAGATGACCCTGACCTGTCTGTGCTTCCTGACCCAGAGGAGATGGACCTTCTGGGGGAAATTTTTGACACACTGAGCGCACAGAGCTCCAGAGAGCCTGGGCTGCTGTACAGCACACGTAGCCTGGACCTCTTCAACTCTGACTGCACTGATTTCATCACCAGAGTGAGTTCAGTCTCTTACTATTCCTTTCACTTCGCTCTCCCTCGGCTGCCTATTACTTTGCATTTAATCACATGCAATCACCCACATAGCCTTTGCTTATCTATGATGCTTATGATCTTTAACGTCCTGCTATTGTTTTCCAGAGGAGCTTGACCACGCCCAGTCAGGAGAGCTTGAACCTTTCCATTGGTAACAGTGGCAGTCTGATGAGCTGGGAGGAGGGGCTTGAGGAGGGGCCTGACATGGAGGGGGAGGGGTCTGAGGCAGCTACTGATCAATCAGAAAGGGATGAGTTTGGAGCGAGGCCATCAGGGAAGGAGTCGTGTATGGATCTCGGAAGGTTGGTGGATGATCTCACTGATCTTGGGGAGGAGCTTAAAGAGGAACTAGTTGATCTTCAGCCAGCTCAAGATGCAAAATGGGCAGAACAATCTGGGCAGGGTGGTGATACAAGGGAAAAGGAAAGCACAAATGGAAACAATGATGATCAAAAAGAAAACAGTGACCAACAACCCGAGGAGAATGACCTGGATGCTCCAGTCAATGACTCTCCAAAGGAAGTAACCGAGGCATCTTTAGAACCTCAACAGGAACATGAAGCAACTGAGCCCTCTTTAGAAGCCCAGCAGGAACATAAAGTAATGATGGCTTCTATAGAATCACAACAGGAACATGAGGCAACTAAGCCTTCATTAGAACCCCAACCTGGATCAAACATCTTCATCAATGAACCATGCCCAGATAAGAGAAGTGAAGAAGACCAGAAGCAGGAAGAAAAGCATCCCATTCCTAATGTGCTTTCAGCTGTGGCTCTGTTCCAATCCAAAGCCTCACAGTCCAGGGATCCTGCCGAGGCCACCAGGCCTGAAAACAGCCCAAAAGGTCTGGATACATCTCTGAAGACTTCCCCTAGAGGACCTCGGAAAATCCAGTCTTCTTCCAACAGGCCTATCTTGAGTCCGAAAGGCGAGGACCAGATCGTAAAATCGCCCATTGATTCACCAGCTGAAGACCAAGACCTGCCCCCCATTAAAGTGTCTGAACTGAAAAAGAGGTTTGAACAATGACCACTAGGTGTGGAAATGGATGAGGGCACTCTAAATTCTGGACATTCTTATCTCACACCAGTTTCTGAAGCCTGTAGTGACCAACAAGACAGATTCAAAATGCTTTTACACAGTTTTTATGTAATTTAAAAGATTTACACTGAGTTGCCAGGTCCATCTATTTTATTAATGAAGTCACTGCCGATTTTATCAGAAAGATCTACCATATACAGAACTGTGCAAGTCAAAGACCCTTTATTTATTTGATTTCCAGTCAAAACAGCCATTAAGTTGAGACAGTTTTGGTGTCTACCAGGTCTTCCAGGTGATTGTTAGGAGTGACATTTTCTCTGTAGCTTTCATTTCAATCATTTTATTAACTCACGTATCTACTGCCCTCAGAAATATCCCTTGAAAATGACATATTTGTAATTCATGGCTGTTTGGATTGGATATCAATGAAGGATGCACTCAGTACTGTAACTGTTCAGTTAGCAACTATTGCCCATCTATTGTGTTTCACAAACCACCACAGGGTCCCCACTGGCCAGATATTATTTGGGTGGTGAACCATTCACAGCGTAGCCGTGCCACTGACACTGTTTTGCTGAGTTGGTGTCATTGCTTGGTTGAAGGTGGACCACCAGTCAAAAATATCCAGCCAGGAGTTGCTATGTGGTCAGAAATTGATGTAAAGCAAGAAAGAAATTCAGGTGGTGGACCTACAAAAAAGTTTCTGATAAAGTGGCCAGTAAGTGTATACATGACTAAAACATTTCCGGAAAGCATCACACTGTTAATATGTTACCTATTAGTGTAGATTGAATGCGATACTCACTTTCTCCTCACAATGCTCCCTCTGTTTATGTGCAGTTTGCAAAACTGGACCTCAAACTCACTGAAACTGGACTTATCGGGCATTCGGAGTGTAAAGGAATTTACTTTTTTGTTCATTTTTAAAACAACATATTTGTAATACATTAAAGTTTTTTTGTCACTTATTCTAATATTTGGTATAATTTGACTTAATAAACCTCAATGACTAAGAGGCAATGCTGGAAACCTAAACAATTCCTGAAACCGTTGAATCATAGTACATTAAGAAACTGGTTCCAGGACATGACGTTGGTATGGTAGCCTTTGGCACCAGATATCTGAACAGGCCTTTTAAAGTAGTAACTATAGCAGAGAGCTTTGGCCTCTAAGACAGAGTGGACGGAGAAAGTAGGACAGTAAACATTGACTCAAGTCTGAGCCAAAACACAAATCAATCTGCTTTACTTAATTTGTTTCCCAATCCTGGTTCACAGCAGGACTGACAAGGTGTTCGATACAATGGAAAAACAGGTTTTCCTCAGTCCAGGAGAGCTTCAGTCAGGCCTGGAATTTTGGTCCGAATGAGCACCAGGTCTGAGACCACAGAAAATCTGGTAAAAAAAAGAATAAAAAATGATCCAGTCAAATAATCAGCCATCCAAAAATAAAGTTGCAGTGCTTTGAAGTAAGTAAGTGTGTGTGTGTGTGTGTGTGTGTGTGTGTGTGTGTGTGTGTGTGTGTGTGTGTGTGTGTGTGTGTGTGTGTGTGTGTTAAAGTGCCCTCTGAAGTAAATTTATTTGTGGAGCAACCAGAAACTGACCACCATGGAGGGCAACATCTCGGATTACTGGTCTGTTCGAATGTGAGCTAAGGCAGCAACAACATTGTTATATAATATTATTCGTTTTTTTTTTTGGTATTCATGTTGTCATAGTGACCAATGGTCACAGCTACAGTTACTGATGGTAACAGTTATGGTCACCAATAACTACAACACCAGAGCTACCAATAAGCCTATATATGGTAATACTTACAGGGTTACTAATAATAACAGTTACAAGGTTACCGGTGGTAACAGTCACAGGGTTATCAATAGTAATAGTTATACAGTTACTAATGGTGACAGTTACAGGCTTACCAATAACAACTGTAAGGTTAGGAATAGTTACAGTTACAGTTTCACCAATGACCATAGTTACTCACCAGTGGTTAAAGCCACTGGTTACAGTTACCAATAGTTAAAGTTACACCGGTATACATGGTTACAGTTACAGGGTTACCAGTGGTTATTGGGTTAAAAATGAAGCTTAAATTCTCCTTAAATACTTAAAAGCTTAAAACTGCCTGTTTTGAATTCATTGTATTTGTGATATTCACCGATTCAGCCTAAAGCAGGTTAGCTCCGCCTTTTCATGCTGAGGTTAGAAGGAGTGCGCAGAGCAGCCAGTCATATGAGCTGGTGCCATCAGGACAAATCCTTGCATCTTCATTTTTGTTGTTTTGGTTTGTTTTGAGAATTTCAGTTACCCTTTATAGGAAAGTATTTTAATGAGTGGACCTATAGAAATGGTCCAAAATCATTTGTCACATTAACTTTCATTTAAATTTATGATTCTTTCTTCAATTTCCAGTTTGTAGATGCCAGGTGTTGTTCTGACAGTGACAACACATCAGTTTTTAAGGCACAGAAACAAAAAAACTGTTTAATTCTAAGGGATAAAAAGAGTTTGGTAAAAGTGAATGAATAATGACTGTTTTGAGGCTATAAAACCAAAACATTTGAACAAGGGCAGGGAAGGGGTAAGGAATATTTCAACTGGACAGTTCTCATATTAGGCTGAACGTTATTCAGCTTTACTGAGTCATTCTGCTGTGTGGAGCACCACCCAGATATTCAAGTACATCTACTACACCATCATTTAGGAAAACTCTGAAAGAACCACAAATGCAAAGAAGTCATACACAGAATAGTTTAATTAGCTGTTCATCACAAATTACAACTCATCATATTTTTCAGTGAATTATCAATAAATTAAAAAAACACAGCAAAACCATTAAGAGTAATTTTCAACTTCATTGTACATTAAATACTGAACATACCACAGGTGTTTCATAATGTAAACCTTAAAACATATCCAAAAATATCAAAAGGAGCTGCTCTGAGATCAGTATTGAGAGAATAGTTGGTCCAAAGTCAAGCCTCTGCTTCACAACCAATGTTACATATGTTAAAACGCACTCTGAAGTAATTTTATCTGTAGATCAAGCAGGCACTGACCATCATGGAGGGCAGCAACTTGGATCACTGGTCCTTTAAAATGAAAACTAATATGGCAACAACATATTTGCTTTTTCTACTGTAATTCATACTGTTACAGTTACCAGTGGTTACAGTTGGAGTTACCAATGGTAAGAGTTATGAGTACCAATAGTTACAACAACAGAGCTACCAATTAGGATACCAATGGTTAACAGTTACATGGTTACCAATAGTAACAGATACAGGGTTACCAGTGTTAACAACTGTAGAGTTACCAATGGTTACAGTTACAGGTTCACTAATGGCAACAGTTACAATTACCAATGGTTACAACTACAGGGTTACCAATGGCAATAATTACAGTTACCAATAGTTAGAGTAACACAGCTACCAATGGTTAACAGTTACAGGGTTACCAATAGTAACAGATACAGGGTTACCAGTGTTAACAAATGTAGAGTTACCAATGGTTACAGTTACAGCTTCACCAATGGCAATAGATATAGTTACCAATGGTTACAGTTACAGTGTTGCCAATGATAATAGTCATGGGTGCCAGTAGTAAGTTATAGAGCTAGTAATGGTTAAAATTACAGGGTTACTAGTAGTTATTGAGTTAACAATGGTAATAGTTACTGCTACCAGTAGTTACAGACCTACCAATTTGTACAGGTTTGTGAATACTTAACATTACAAGGTAACCAATAGTTACAGTTTCAGAGCTACCAATGGACACAGTTGTAAGCAGCTACTTTAACAGGCTTAAAATATTAATAGTTAAGGGTACTAACAGGTACAGTTACAGCATTAACAGTGGTAGTGGGTACAGTTAATAGAGGACCTGTTTCATAGTTTGATACCTTTAGGTCCAAGTGCCTGGTATCGGTGCATGATGAAATAGGGAGTGCGGGTTTTCTTTTTTTTCTGGAGTGTGGATACTGTGATAGTGCAGACAAACAATGCAGACAAAACTCAGGGTTCATGGCTACAGCTACTGTTTATAGCTATGCTAATGAATTGATCTGTTAACAGTGTAGTAGAGAGTTAGGTAGAAACCACATAAGCAAGCCTACTAGAGCTCATTCAACAACTTCAGCTGAGGCAAGGGTGAGATGATTTATGCAATGCTAACCTGATGCTGATTCCATTACTTGTTATCTTCATGAGTCTCGTAGCTCCGGCCCAAAAACAAAGAATGTTTCAGACAGTAAACGTGTTGACCACAATTAGTGTGAAGGGGGAAAACGAGTCAGATGAGTCTCTCCTCTTTAGGCAGAGGCAGAGTGAGCGCCGGCCTCTCAGGCTTTCCGCTCTCGGCCTGTTTGCGCTCCTCAGCGCTGGGCTGGTACGTCCCTTCGGTCTGCCTTCTCTTGTGGAGAATACAGGACATCACCAACATGACCAAAGCCACCAACCACAACACCGACACAAGCAGGGCCGAAACGTTCACCTCCTGCAGTCTGAGTACAGCCATGTCCCCTAACAAACACATACACAAGCATGATGTCAGTATGAAGGAGTGTGAGTGAGATTGGGGCTGTGTTCTGAGCAGGGCTGCATAGTAATGAACAAAGTGGTTAATATTGATATCAATTATCATTTCTGTCCATATCACTGATGTTGGAACAAAACCCAGTATCTCTGAAATGGTAACTTTACAAGAGAAGGAAAAAACATACTACATTTCCAATATTAGTCAATAGAGCCAGATTTTTCCCCAAGTAATGTTGGCCATTGTTCATAAATTGAAACAGTGTAAAGAGCAACAGGCATTTTCAAATTGTGTCAAAAACTGAAAAATGACAAAAATGGAGTTATGGGGTTTTATTCCAACAGCGGTGATATGTTTTCACATTAAACTATTTTGGATGTTTTAGTAAGCCTATTTTTGTAGGTTAACAATGGCTTATTATTATTATTATTATTAACATCTTTTTACTTTTTTTAATAAGCAAAGTACATTTGATCGAGCAAAATAGAAACAAATAAACTGAAAAATATAAGTAAAAACCCACAATGGGGTTCACTTTGAAAGTCTACAATTTGTTTCATTTATTTCTGCAAAACAAAAGTTTCTGCACTGTTTCTGGGTCACTACTCAAATTGAAGGAAAGCCATTAAATTGACCATGTTAAGGCCTTTACAAGATTATTTATTTATTTATTTTAGACTTATTTCTTCCTTATTTCTGAAGGCCAAGTTCAGTCAACTTTCAGGTGGATTTAATCTGCTCATCAGAAGTTCTTGTCATTAAAATTCTGAAAATTTCTACTGAAAGTCATGTTCAAATTTTTAAAAAGAAGCATTTTCACTAGTGGTTTCAGATTTTGGACCCCACTGGCAAAAACGGTGCTAAATGTTGTTTCACATCTTAAATTCTACTTAGACTTTTATTTATTTATTTTCCCCCCAAGTTTTCCGTCTGGTTAAATGTTCACATCGGTCCGAATTCCACATTCATTTCTCTCATGAAATTTCTAGTGTGACTGGGCCTTTACATTTTCATGTTTATTCAATGACGGGTTTGGTGACAAGGCACTATCAGTCCACAGTATATTTTGAGAAGCATACAGTGACGATATTTACTTAAAGAGAAGACGACTCTCACGATAAGGTCTTTACTTTCAGTGTTTACACTTTTCTAGCTCACCTTCAAGCCGGCTGAGGAGTTATTTGGACACTGCAGGGAGTTGTTGCGTATCTCAATTAACGAGAACTCCAGTGCATAACTAAATGTGAGCGTTAACACAGTTAGCACAATTCTACTTAATTCTATCCAGCTCTTAGAGACGACTGCAGGTCTGTATGCAGGGTGAAAGTGTTGAGTGATCCCATTAAGACTCACCGCAAAGTCACTGCAGTCATAGAGTCATTCCTGTCACATCTGGAGCGCCAGTGTTCGTACCTAGAGATCAGGTGAGAGAAAGCTTAATGAGCCCTCTGTTCAGGTGGTTTTGAGGCAGTTAATGATTGCTGTGAATGAATAACAGCCCCCCGCCAGACGTCCACCTCTAAAAGTTCCCTCAGAGAACATTATAGCATGAAATGGGGATGAATTCACTGCCTGGTGATGGAGACATTTACATTTACGGCATTTCCCTCTAATCCAGAGCGACTTACAGTTTGATCATTTTACACAGGCAGGACCAAGGTGGTGTTAGGAGTCTTGCCCAAGGACCCTTATTGGTATAGTGTAGGGTACTGACCCAGGTGGGGATTGAACCCCAGTCTACAGCATAGAAGGCAGAGGTGTTAACCACTACACTAACCAACCACACTCGCTATATGAGAAAGTT